>NC_088236.1:1380423-1617923 GCF_036934945.1 Oncorhynchus masou masou | reverse complement strand
AGCCGATAGCAATCATAGCTGGTAGTTAGCCTAGCATGTAAGCTATGAGAAGTGGCTCCAATACCTCCTAAGGCAGTGGTCACCAACCTTTCCTGAGTCAAAATGCAAGCCGAGATTTACCGCTCAGGTTCTTTTTTTTTATCTTGACTTCAAAAAACCAAGCCTATGCAATAATAATCTATTAAAAACAGTACTGTAGCAATGGGGTTTGTGCAGTAGGCTATATGTCCAATGTATTATCACTGCATATTGTCTTTGATTGAATTGCCCTGTAAATGCATTGTTGATTTGACCATTTCCAAAATTAGCCATTGATGGAGTTACGGACTTGTGGTTTTACATAAATGATCCATATTGGCCAATGATTATAATGGCGATTTTGATCGAACCATAAATCCATACATTACATCCATACATTGCCCCTGGCCTGAGACGATATAAGTTCAACATGTAGCTAGAGGCAGTAGGCTAATGTTAACTAGCTGGCCTGGGGGATCGTGGCGCATGAAAGGAAGCTAGCGATCAAGAATTCTACTGGTTAGTAGCTGAGATGGAGGCTGTATTCAGTCTGTCAGTCTACTGGTTTAGAGGCTGAGATGGAGGCTGTATTCAGTCTGTCAGTCTACTGGGTTAGAGGTTAAGATGGAGGCTGTATTCAGTCTACTGGATTAGAGGTTGAGATGGAGGCTGTATTCAGTCTGTCAGTCTACTGGTTTAGAGGCTGAGATGGAGGCTGTATTCAGTCTGTCAGTCTACTGGGTTAGAGGTTGAGATGGAGGCTGTATTCAGTCTGTCAGTCTACTGCGTTAGAGGCTGAGATGGAGGCTGTATTCAGTCTACTGGGTTAGAGGCTGAGATGGAGGCTGTATTCAGTCTGTCAGTCTACTGGTTTAGAGGTTGAGATGGAGGCTGTATTCAGTCTGTCAGTCTACTGGTTTAGAGGTTGAGATGGAGGCTGTATTCAGTCTGTCAGTCTACTGGGTTAGAGGCTGAGATGGAGGCTGTATTCAGTCTGTCAGTCTACCGGGTTAGAGTCTTAGATGGAGGCTGTATTCAGTCTGTCAGTCTACTGGGTTAGAGGCTGAGATGGAGGCTGTATTCAGTCTGTCAGTCTACTGGGTTAGAGGCTGAGATGGAGGCTGTATTCAGTCTACTGGGTTAGAGGCTGAGATGGAGGCTGTATTCAGTCTACTGGGTTAGAGGCTGAGATGGAGGCTGTATTCAGTCTGTCAGTCTACTGGGTTAGAGGCTGAGATGGAGGCTGTATTCAGTCTACTGGGTTAGAGGCTGAGATGGAGGCTGTATTCAGTCTGTCAGTCTACTGCGTTAGAGGCTGAGATGGAGGCTGTATTCAGTCTACTGGGTTAGAGGTTGAGATGGAGGCTGTATTCAGTCTGTCAGTCTACTGGGTTAGAGGCTGAGATGGAGGCTGTATTCAGTCTACTGGGTTAGAGGCTGAGATGGAGGCTGTATTCAGTCTGTCAGTATACTGGGCTAGAGGCTGAGATGGAGGCTGTATTCAGTCTACTGGGTTAGAGGCTGAGATGGAGGCTGTATTCAGTCTACTGGGTAAGACTGACAGAGCCCCCCCCCCCTCCCCCAGCTGGCTGTTCTGCTAAAGAAACAAACACAGGCCTTGCTCTCTAAGCTTCTGAATGAAAACAATAACAAACCACAATCACTCAGCTACAACCACATCCCAAATTGCTCCATATTCCCTATATAGTGCACTATTTTTGACCAGAGCCCTATGGAACCCTATTCCCTATGTAGTGCGCTACTTTAGACCAGAGCCCTCTGGAACCCTATTCCCTATATGGTACATAACCTGGACACTTATAAGAAATTCCACTATGGCCTCCAACGACCCATCAAACAGGCAAACATCAATACAGGACGAACATTGAATCGTAATACACCGGCTCCGATGCTGGTTGGATGTGGCAGGGCTTGCAAACTATTATGGTACAAGGGGAAGCACAGCCGTGAGCTGCCCAGTGACACGTGCCTACCAGATGAGCTAAATTACTTCTATGCACACTTCGAGTAACACTGAAACATGCAGCTGTTCCAGACGACTGTGTGATCACTCTCTCCGTAGCCGATGTAAGACCGTTAAACAGGTCAACATACACAAGGCTGCGGGGCCAGACGGATTACCAGGATGTGTACTCCGAGCATGTGCTGACCAACTGGCAAGTGTCTTCACTGACATTTATAACCTGTCCCTGACCGAGTCTGTAATACCACCATGTTTCAAGCTGACCACCACATAGTCCCTGTGCCCAAGAACACTAAGGTAACCTGCCTAAATGACTACAGACCCGTAGCACTCACGTCTGTAGCCATTTAGTGCTTTGAAAGGCTGGTCATGAATCACATCAAAACCTTTATCCCAGAAACCCTAGACCCACTCCAATTTGCCCAAACAGATCCACAGATGACTCAATCACTATTGCACTCCACACTGCCCTTTCCCACCTGGACAAAAGGAACATCTATGTGAGAATGTTATTCATTGACTACAGCTCAGCGTTCAACACCATAGTACCTTCAAAGCTCATCACCAAGCTAAGGACCCTGGGACTAAACACCTCCATCTGCAACTGGATCCTGGACTTCCTAACGGGCCACCTCCAGGTGGAAAGGGATAACAACAAATCTTCCAAGCTGACCCTCAACACGGAGGCCACTCAGGGATGCGTGCTAAGTCCCCTCCTGTGCTCCCTGTTCACCCACGACTGCGTGGCAAAGCACGACTCCAACGTTATCATTAGGTTTGCCGATGACACAACAGTGATGTGTTACTTGCCTCGAAGTGTGCATAGAAATAATTTAGCTCATCTGGTAGGCACGTGTCACTGGACAGCTCACGGCTGTGCTTCCACTTGTAGTCCGTAATAGTTTGCAAGCCCTGCCACATCCAACCAACATCGGAGCCGGTGTGGTACGATTCAATGTTAGTCCTGTATTGATGTTTGCCTGTTCACTGACAACAATGAGACAGCCTAAAGGGAGGAGTGTGGTGCCAGGACAACAACCTTTACCTCAATGTGATCAATACAAAGGAGATGATTGTGGACTACAGGAAAAGGAGGACCGAACAGACCCCATTCTCATCGATGGGGCTGTAGTGTAGCAGGTTGAGGGCTTCAAGTTCCTTGGTGTCCACATCACCAACAAACTATCATGGTGCACGTCAATGCCTATTCCCCTTCAGGACACTGAAAAGATTTGGCATGGGTCCTCAGATCCTCAAAAAGTTCTACAGCTGCGCCATCGAGAGCATCCTGACTGGTTCCATTACAGCCTGGTATGGCAACTGCTCGGCCTCCGACTGTAAGGCGCTACAGAGAGTGGGGCCAGGACCACTCTACCAGGCGGCGTCAGAGGAAGGCTCTACAAAATGCCAAAGACTCCAGCCACACTAGTCATAGACTGTTCTCTCTGCAACCACATGGCAAATCTAGGTCCAAAAGGATTCTAAACAGCTTTTACCCCCAAGCCATAAGACTCCTGAACAGCTAATCAAATGGCCACCCAGACTATTTGCATTTGCATTTTTATGCTGCTGCTACTATTATCTATGCATAGTCACTTTACCTCTACCTGTATGTATGTACATATTACCTTAATTACCTTAACTAACCTGTGCCACCGCACATTGACTTTGTACTGGTACCCCCTGTATATATCCTCATTGCTGTTGTTTCATGGTATACTTGAAAGAATGCAAAGAGTGTGCAAAGCTGTCATCAAGGCAAAGGGTGGATACCTCGAAGAATCTAAAATTCTAAAATATAAATACATTTATTTTTCTATATGATTCCATGTGTCATTTCATAGTTTCGATGCCCTTAGGATTAAGGGCCTTTCTCAGGGGGCACATCAAGAGCTTTTTCACCTAGTCGACTCAGTTTTTCAAATCAGAAACCTTTTGGTTTCTGACCCAATGCTCTTAACCGCTAGGTTACCTGAACACCAAGATCATGATGTAACAGATTCTTAACCTCTAGGCGACCTGAACACCCGGATCATTATGTAACAGTTTACACTTACCATTATTGTTCTTGATGAGGTTGTTTTCTCCCAAACACTGCACACAACGCCACAAGTTAGTAACGTCTTTAACCAAAGAAAATATGATCAAAACAAAAATTGTCCTCAGGTCCAGGATCATCAGTCTTTAAAGACAATTTCATCTGAATATTTCGAAAATAACAAACAAAAACATAGTGATCCAGCTTCTGGCCAAGCAAATAAATCCCAATTTAGATTTCTCACCTTGAGAGTGTAAAGACAGTTATCTATCGATCTAGTGGATGAGTCAGAGTGTAAAGACAGTTATCTATTGATCTAGTGGATGAGTCAGAGTGTGAAGACAGTTATCTATCGATCTAGTGGATGAGTCAGAGCGTAAAGACAGTTATCTATCTATCTAGTGGATGAGTCAGAGTGTGAAGACAGTTATCTATCAATCTAGTGGATGATTCGGAGTGTGAAGACAGTTATCTATCGACCTAGTGGATGAGTCCGAGTGTGAAGACAGTTATCTATCGACCTAGTGGATGAGTCCGAGTGTGAAGACAGTTATCTATCGATCTAGTGGATGAGTCAGAGTGTGAAAACAGTTATCTATCGATCCAGTGGATGAGTCAGAGTGTAAAGACAGTTAGCTATCGATCTAGTGGATGAGTCCGAGTGTGAAGACAGTTATCTATCTAGTGGATGAGTCCGAGTGTAAAGACAGTTATCTATCGATCTAGTGGATGAGTCAGAGTGTGAAGACAGTTATCTATCGATCTAGTGGATGAGTCAGAGTGTGAAGACAGTTACCTATCGATCTAGTGGATGAGTCCGAGTGTGAAGACAGTTATCTATCTAGTGGATGAGTCCGAGTGTAAAGACAGTTATCTATCGATCTAGTGGATGAGTCAGAGTGTGAAGACAGTTATCTATCGATCTAGTGGATGAGTCAGAGTGTGAAGACAGTTACCTATCGATCTAGTGGATGAGTCAGAGTGTGAAGACAGTTATCTATCGATCCAGTGGATGAGTCAGAGTGTAAAGACAGTTATCTATCGATCTAGTGGATGAGTCAGAGTGTGAAGACAGTTATCTATCGATCTAGTGGATGAGTCAGAGTTTGAAGACAGTTATCTATCGATCTAGTGGATGAATCAGAGTGTGAAGAGGGCAGAACAGAACTTTGACCTGCCTGTTTTAGCTCTGTTTGGTTAGGAACATTAGACCCTGCTGAGCGTAGAACAGGCTGACGATCCCTCTGTTCAGATCTCTCTCTCTCTCTCTCTCTCTCTCTCTCTCTCTCTCTCTCTCTCTCTCTCTCTCTCTCTCTCTCTCTCTCTCTCTCTCTCTCTCTCTCTCTCTCTCTCTCTCTCTCTCTCTCTCTCTCTCTCTCTCTCTCTCTCTCTCTCTCTCTCTCTCTCTCTCTCTCTCTCTCTCTCTCTCTCTCTCTCTCTCTCTCTCTCTCTCTCTCTCTCTCTCTCTCTCTCTCTCTCTCTCTCTCTCTCTCTCTCTCTCTCTCTCTCTCTCTCTCTCTCTCTCTCTCTCTCTCTCTCTCGGCTAAGGGATGACTGTTACCAAGCATTTGTTTGTGTTAGTTTAAAGGTGCACTATGTCCCATTTTCTAGGCCATTTAGATTCCAAAGAGTACATTTAACAAATGAAGAATGCACGTAGAAAACGATCTGAAAAAAAAACAGTAATTCATTCCTTTTTCCCACTTACCCCCAAAATACTGTACATTGTTGTCATCTTGGATTGGAATGCCCCCATGGTTCCTCCTATTCATGCCAACAGTAAATACATTTATGAAGTAAACAAGACAGAAATGACTCAAAGTCTTCCATAAACCTGAGGGAGAACTCTCTCCACCTCATCACTCCTACACGTTGTCCTCCTCCCTCCTCACAACCTCCTCCTTCCTCCCTCCCCTTCCTCCTCTGCATCCTTCTCCCTCCCCCTCTTCCTCCACCTCCTCCTTCCTCCCTCCCCTTCCTCCTCCACAACCTCTTCCTCCTCCTCCCTCCATCCCCTCCCTCCCTCCCCTTCCTCCACCGCATCCTCCTCCCTCCCCCTCTTTCTCCTCCTCTTCCTCTTCCTCCTCCCTCCCCCTCTTCCTCTTCCTCCTCCTCCTCCTCCTCCCTCCCCTTCTTCCTCCTCCTCCTCCTCCTCTTCCTCCTCCTCCTCCCTCCTCCCTCCCCTTCTTCCTCCTCCTCCTCCTCCTCCTCCTCCTCCTCCTCCTCCTCCTCCCCACGCCTCTTCCCACTCTTCCTCCTCCTCTGTTGAAGTTGGCTTGATCCTCCCCTTGGCAGCAGAAGGCCTATAGCAGCCTTATCATTATACCAGGTGATTAACAAGACATTATGAAGTCGGCTGAGGGAGAGGGGGACACCACCCCCTGCTCCGTATCATAACAGACCTGCGCCCGGTTTCCCCAAAGCATCCTAATAAGGCTCAGTTGGATCCAGATTCCCAGATGCTTTTGGGAAACTGGGCCCTGGTCCTCTAAGAGGGTGGAGAACAGAAAGAGGCATGATATGCATCCATGTGCCTGTCACAAATTCCCAATAAGGAATTTGTGTCTATTTCACAATAATCTGTGATAGTGGGTTTGCATCCAAAATGGCACCAGCAGACATCTTGGCCATGTTCTGTCATAATCTCCACCCGGCACAGCCAGAAGAGGACTGGAGAAGAGGACTGGTCACCCCTCATAGCCTGGTTCCTCTCTAGGTTTCTTCCTAGGTTTTGGCCTTTCTAGGGAGTTTTTCCTAGCCACTGTGCTTCTACACCTGCATTGCTTGCTGTTTGGGGTTTTAGGCTGGGTTTACACTTTGAAATATCAGCTCATGTAAAAAGGGCTACAAAAATACATTTGATTTGATTTAAGAGGGTGTATGAGGATGTATGAGGTTGTAGGGCGGTGTAGGAGGGTGTCTGAAGGTTTAGGAGTGTGTATGAACTGTAGGAGGGTGTATTGGGGTGTTGGAGGGTGTATGAGAGTGTAGGGCGGTGTTGGAGGGTGTAGGGGGTGTATGAGTGCATAGAGTGGTTTAGGAGTGTGTAGGAGGGGCTAGGATACAGTGGTTGGGGCTGTAAGGGGTGTATGGGGCTGTAGAATGATGTATGGGGATTTAGGTGGGTGTAGGAGGGTGTTTGGGGCTGTAGGGTGGTGTATGTGGGTGTTTGGGGCTGTAGGAGGGTGTAACAGGATGTATGGGGCTATAGGGGGGTGTAAGGCAGCGTAGGAGGGTGTAGGAAGGTTTCGGAGGGTGTATGAGGCTGTAGGAGGATGTATGAGGGTGTAGGAAGGTTTTGTGGGGGTCTAGGAGGGTATAGGAGGGTGTATGGGGCTGTAGTGGGGTGTAAGAGTTTTTATGAGAGTGTATGAGTGTTGGTAGGGTGTATGAGGGTGTAGGGCTGTGTAGGAGGGGGTTGGAGGGCTTAGACGGGTGTATGGGGCTGTAGGAGGGTGTATGGGGTGATAGGAGCGTGTATAAGGGTGCAGGGTTGTGTAGGATGGTGTAGGGGGTGTAGGGTACAGTGGTTGTGGGTGAAGGAGGATGTAGGGGGGTGTAGGAGGGTGTATGTGGCTGTTGGAGGGTGTATGGGACAGTAGGAGGGTATAGGAGGGTATAGGAGGGTGTAGGAGAGTGTATGGGGCTGTAGGGGGTATAGGAGGGTGTAGGAGGGTATAGGAGGGTGTATGGGGCTGTAGGGGGGTATAGGAGGGTGTTTGAGGGTTTAGGGTGAGGTAGGAGGGTGTAGGAGGGTTTAGGAGGGTATATGTGGCTGTTGGATAGTGTTTGAGGTGTATGAGGGTGTAGAGTTGTGTAAGAGGATTTAGGATACAGTGGTTGGGGCTGTAAGAGGGTGTATGGGGCTGTAGGAGGGTATAGGAGGGTGTTCAAATCAAATCAAATTTTATTTGTCACATACACATGGTTAGCAGATGTTAATGCGAGTGTAGCGAAATGCTTGTGCTTCTAGTTCCGACAATGCAGTAATAACCAACAAGTAATCTAACTAACAATTCCTAAACTACTGTCTTAAACACAGTGTAAGGGGATAAAGAATATGTACATAAGGATATATGAATGAGTGATGGTACAGAGCAGCATAGGCAAGATACAGTAGATGGTATCGAGTACAGTATATACATATGAGATGAGTATGTAAACAAAGTGGCATAGTTAAAGTGGCTAGTGATACATGTATTACATAAGGATGCAGTCGATGATATAGAGTACAGTATATACGTATGCATATGAGATGAATAATGTAGGGTAAGTAACATTATATAAGGTAGCATTGTTTAAAGTGGCTAGTGATATATTTACATCATTTCCCATCAATTCCCATTATTAAAGTGGGTTTGAGTTGAGTCAGTGTCAGTGTGTTGGCAGCAGCCACTCAATGTTAGTGGTGGCTGTTTAACAGTCTGATGGCCTTGAGATAGAAGCTGTTTTTCAGTCTCTTGGTCCCAGCTTTGATGCACCTGTACTGACCTCGCCTTCTGGATGATAGCGGGGTGAACAGGCAGTGGCTCGGGTGGTTGATGTCCTTGATGATCTTTATGGCCTTCCTGTAACATCGGGTGGTGTAGGTGTCCTGGAGGGCAGGTAGTTTGCCCCCGGTGATGCGTGCAGACCTCACTACCCTCTGGAGAGCCTTACGGTTGAGGGCGGAGCAGTTGCCGTACCAGGCGGTGATACAGCCCGCCAGGATGCTCTCGATTGTGCATCTGTAGAAGTTTGTGAGTGCTTTTGGTGACAAGCCGAATTTCTTCAGCCTCCTGAGGTTGAAGAGGCGCTGCTGCGCCTTCTTCACGATGCTGTCTGTGTGAGTGGACCAATTCAGTTTGTCTGTGATGTGTATGCCGAGGAACTTAAAACTTGCTACTCTCTCCACTACTGTTCCATCGATGTGGATAGGGGGGTGTTCCCTCTGCTGTTTACTGAAGTCCACAATCATCTCCTTAGTTTTGTTGACGTTGAGTGTGAGGTTATTTTCCTGACACCACACTCCGAGGGCCCTCACCTCCTCCCTGTAGGCCGTCTCATCGTTGTTGGTAATCAAGCCTACCACTGTTGTGTCGTCCGTAAACTTGATGATTGAGTTGGAGGCGTGCGTGGCCACGCAGTCGTGTGTGAACAGGGAGTACAGGAGAGGGCTCAGAACGCACCCTTGTGGGGCCCCAGTGTTGAGGATCAGCGGGGTGGAGATGTTGTTACCTACCCTCACCACCTGGGGGCGGCCTGTCAGGAAGTCCAGTACCCAGTTGCACAGGGCGGGGTCGAGACCCAGGGTCTCGAGCTTGATGACGAGCTTGGAGGGTACTATGGTGTTGAATGCCGAGCTGTAGTCGATGAACAGCATTCTCACATAGGTATTCCTCTTGTCCAGATGGGTTAGAGCAGTGTGCAGTGTGGTTGAGATTGCATCGTCTGTGGACCTATTTGAGCGGTAAGCAAATTGGAGTGGGTCTAGGGTGTCAGGTAGGGTGGAGGTGATATGGTCCTTGACTAGTCTCTCAAAGCACTTCATGATGACGGAAGTGAGTGCTACGGGGCGGTAGTCGTTTAGCTCAGTTACCTTAGCTTTCTTGGGAACAGGAACAATGGTGGCCCTCTTGAAGCATGTGGGAACAGCAGACTGGTATAGGGATTGATTGAATATGTCCGTAAACACACCAGCCAGCTGGTCTGCGCATGCTCTGAGGGCGCGGCTGGGGATGCCGTCTGGGCCTGCAGCCTTGCGAGGGTTAACACGTTTAAATGTTTTACTCACCTCGGCTGCAGTGAAGGAGAGACCGCATTTTTCCATTGCAGGCAGTGTCAGTGGCACTGTATTGTCCTCAAAGCGGGCAAAAAAGTTATTTAGTCTGCCTGGGAGCAAGACATCCTGGTCCGTGACTGGGCTGGATTTCTTCCTGTAGTCCGTGATTAACTGTAGACCCTGCCACATGCCTCTTGTGTCTGAGCCGTTGAATTGGGATTCTACTTTGTCTCTGTACTGACGCTTAGCTTGTTTGATAGCCTTACGGAGGGAATAGCTGCATTGTTTGTATTCAGTCATGTTACCAGACACCTTGCCCTGATTGAAAGCAGTGGTTCGCACCTTCAGTTTCACACATTTACATTTACATTTACATTTAAGTCATTTAGCAGACGCTCTTATCCAGAGCGACTTACAAATTACACGAATGCTGCCATCAATCCAAGGTTTCTGGTTAGGGAATGTTTTAATCGTTGCTATGGGAACGACATCTTCAACGCACGTTCTAATGAACTCGCACACCGAATCAGCGTATTCGTCAATGTAGTTATTTGACGCAATACGAAACATGTCCCAGTCCACGTGATGGAAGCAGTCTTGGAGTGTGGAGTCAGCTTGGTCGGACCAGCGTTGGACAGACCTCAGCGTGGGAGCTTCTTTTTTTAGCTTTTGTCTGTAGGCAGGTATCAGCAAAATGGAGTCGTGGTCAGCTTTTCCGAAAGGGGGGCGGGGCAGGGCCTTATATGCGTCGCGGAAGTTAGAGTAACTGTGATCCAAGGTTTTTCCGCCACTGGTTGCGCAATCGATATGCTGATAAAATTTAGGGAGTCTTGTTTTCAGATTAGCCTTGTTAAAATCCCCAACAGCAATGAATGCAGCCTCCGGATAAATGGTTTCCAGTTTGCAAAGAGTTAAATAAAGTTCGTTCAGAGCCATCGATGTGTCTGCTTGGGGGGGGGATATATACGGCTGTGATTATAATCGAAGAGAATTCTCTTGGTAGATAATGCGGTCTACATTTGATTGTGAGGAATTCTAAATCAGGTGAACAGAAGGATTTGAGTTCCTGTATGTTTCTTTCATCGCACCATGCCTCGTTAGCCATAAGGCATACACCCCCACCCCTCTTCTTACCAGAAAGGTGTTTGTTTCTGTCGGCGCGATGCGTGGAGAAACCCGTTGGCTGCACCGCTTCGGATAGCGTCTCTCCAGTGAGCCATGTTTCCGTGAAGCACAGAACGTTACAGTCTCTGATGTCCTCTGGAATGCTACCCTTGCTCGGATTTCATCAACCTTGTTGTCAAGAGACTGGACATTGGCAAGAAGAATGCTAGGAAGTGGGGCACGATGTGCCCGTCTCCGTAGTCTGACCAGAAGACCGCCACGTTTCCCTCTTTTTCGGAGTCGTTTTTTGGGTCGCTGCATGCGATCCATTCCGTTGTCCTGTTTGTAATGCAGAACACAGGATCCGCATCGCGAAAAACATATTCTTGGTCGTACTGATGGTGAGTTGACGCTGATCTTATATACAGTAGTTCTTCTCGACTGTATGTAATGAAACCTAAGATGACCTGGGGTACTAATGTAAGAAATAACACTTAAAAAAACAAAAAACTGCATAGTTTCCTAGGAACGCGAAGCGAGGCGGCCATCTCTGTCGGCGCCGGAACTGTTTGAGGGTGTAGGGTGAGGCAGGAGGGTGTATGAGGGTTTAGGAGGGTATATGTGGCTGTTGGAGGATGTTTGATGGTGTATGAGGGTGTAGAGTTGTGTAGGAGGATTTAGGATGCAGTGGTTGGGGCTGTAAGGGCTGTATGGGGCTGTAGAAGGATGTTTGGGGCTGTAGGGTGGTGTATGTGGGTGTTTGGGGCTGTAGGTATGTGTAACAGGATGTATGGGGCTGTAGGGGGGTGTAAGGCAGCGTAGGAGGGTGCAGGAAGGTTTTGGAGGGTTGTAGGAGGGTATAGGAGGGTGTATGGGGCTGTAGTGGGGTGTAAGAGTTTTTATGAGAGTGTATGAGTGTTGGTAGGGTGTATGAGGGTGTAGGGCTGTGTAGGAGGGTGTTGGAGGGTTTAGAAGGGTGTATGGGGCTGTAGGAGGGTGTATGGGGTGATAGGAGGGTGTGGGAGGTTGTATGGGGCTGTAGAAGGGTGTATGGGGTGATAGGAGGGTGTGGGAGGGTGTATGGGGCTGTAGTGGGGTGTAGAAGTGTGTATGAGGGTTGGTAAGGTGTATGAGGGTGTAGGGCGGTGTAGGAGGGTGTATTTGAGGGTTTAGGGTGGTGTATGGGGCTGTAGGAGGGTGTAAGGGCCTGTAGTGGGGTGCAAAATGTTGTATGGGCTGTAGGAGGGTGTAGGAGGATGTATGGGGCTGTAGGGATGTGTAGGAGGGTGTATGAGGGTTGGTCGGGTGTATGAGGGTGTAGGGCGGTGTAAGAGGGTGTATGGGTGTTTTAGGAGGGTGTATGGGGGTGTAGGAGTGTGTTTGGGGCAGTAACAGGGTGTATGATGGTGTATGAGGGTTTAGGAGGGTGTATGGGGCTGCAGGAGTGTGTAGGAGGGTGTATGAGTGTGTAGGGTGATGAACGAGGGTGTAGGAGGGTTTAGGGTACAGTGGTTGGGCTGTAAGAGGGTGTATCGGGGTGTAGGAGGGTTTATGGGACTTTAGGAGGGTGCATGGGGGTGTAGGAGGGTGTGTGAGGCTGATTATAGGCCCTGGTCTGGACTGCTTTGTGATTACAGGCCCTGGTCTGGCCTGCTTTGTGATTATAGGCCCTGGTCTGGCCTGCTTTGTGATTACAGGTCCAGGTCTGGCCTGCTTTGTGATTACAGGTCCTGGTCTGGCCTGCTTTGTGATTACAGGCCCTGGTCTGGCCTGCTTTGTGATTACAGGCCCTGGTCTGGCCTGCTTTGTGATTACAGGTCCTGGTCTGGCCTGCTTTGTGATTACAGGCCCTGGTCTGGCCTGCTTTGTGATTACAGGTCCTGCTCTGGCCTGCTTTGTGATTACAGGCCCTGGTCTGGCCTGCTTTGTGATTACAGGTCCTGCTCTGGCCTGCTTTGTGATTACAGGCCCTGGTCTGGCCTGCTTTGTGATTACAGGTCCTGGTCTGGCCTGCTTTGTGATTACAGGCCCTGGTCTGGCCTGCTTTGTGATTATAGGCCCTGGTCTGGCCTGCTTTGTGATTACAGGTCCTGGTCTGGCCTGCTTTGTGATTACAGGTCCTGGTCTGGCCTGCTTTGTGATTACAGGCCCTGGTCTGGCCTGCTTTGTGATTACAGGCCCTGGTCTAGCCTGCTTTGTGATTACAGGTCCTGGTCTGGCCTGCTTTGTGATTACAGGCCCTGGTCTGGCCTGCTTTGTGATTACAGGTCCTGCTCTGGCCTGCTTTGTGATTACAGGTCCTGGTCTGGCCTGCTTTGTGATTACAGGTCCTGGTCTGGCCTGCTTTGTGATTACAGGTCCTGGTCTGGCCTGCTTTGTGATTACAGGCCCTGGTCTGGTCTGCTTTGTGATTACAGGTCCTGGTCTGGCCTGCTTTGTGATTACAGGTCCTGGTCTGGCCTGCTTTGTGATTACAGGTCCTGGTCTGGCCTGCTTTGTGACTACAGGCCCTGGTCTGGCCTGCTTTGTGATTACAGGTCCTGGACTTCATCAGTTGATACAGAGTCTTATGTTACCAAGACAACACCCTTTGACCCAACTCCCCTTCTCCTGGGTCAGTGTCATGTTTCAGACTGGAGTGGTCTGGGGGTTGGGGTGAAGGAGTGTCACGTCTGCCTCCCTCTCTCAGATTGCTTTCTCTCTTCCCCTTCTTTCCTCCTCCTACCTCATTATGGGTTTCGATGAAGGACGGCATCAGAATCTGGCTCAATTATTCTGCCTCTCCATCTCCTCGCAATTGCATCTCCCTGCCTCTACCCCTCTCTCCCTACTCCTGTCTCCCCCTCCCTCCCTGCTACCCCCAGCACACCTGATGAGAGACCAGAGGATTTAACCCTGCAATGGAATTTTAAATCAAAGAACCCTGTCGAGAAAATAATAATTTCGCCGGAGGGGACGGCTGCCGTTTTATGGGCTCCTAAGCAACTGTGTTTTTTCGCATTGTTTGTAACTTTTGTACATAATGCTCCTGTCTTTTAGTAAAAATAACAACCGTGGGCCGTCATTGTAAATAAGAATTTATTCTTAAAAAAGGTTAAAAAAACATGAAGAAATACATGAAAAAAAACATATAAAAAATGTAATACAAAAAAATGTATATAATTATAACTGAAAAAAGCTTCTGGATATCAGAACAGGTGTCACGTTCTTCGTAATGATGAGACCAAGGCACAGTGTGAATAGAATTCCACATATTTTTTTAATACATCGAAACTCACTGAAACAAAAACAACCAAACGAAACGTGAAGCTACTAGTGTGCACACAGGCACCGAACTGTAGACAAGATCCCACACCAGAAAGTGGGAAAAAGGGCTGCCTAAATATAATCCCCAATCAGAGACAACGATAAACAGCAGTCTCTGATTGGGAACCATATCAGGCCAACACAGACATACATAACTCCTAGACATACAAAAACCCCAAGACATACAAAAACCTCGAGTACCCACCCTAGTCACACCCTGACCTAACCGAAATATATAGAAAGCAGAGATATCTAAGGTAGGGCGAGACAGTACTCCCCCCCCCAAAAGGTGCGTACTCCCGGGCATCTACCCTCGGTGGCGGCTCTGGTTCTGGACACAGTCCCCACCCCCTACACTGATCCCTCCGCTTCTGTGGATCATCGCTGGAGGCTCAGAACTGAGAACCACCGCTGGAGGATCTGCAGCTCGTCGCTGGAGACCCCGGACTGGGAACGGTCATCGGAAGCTCTGGACTGTGGAGGCGCACTGGAGGTCTGATGCGTGGTGCCGGCACTGGTGGTACCGGGCTGGTGACACGCACCTCAGGGCAAGTGAGGGAGGGAGGCACAGGATGTACTGGACTGTGGAGGCGCACTGGAGACACAGTACGTATAGCCGGCGCAGGATATACTGGGCCGTGGAGATGCACTGGAGGTCTGGAGCATAGAGCTGGCACAACGCTGGATGCTCACTTTAGCCCGGCAAGTGTGGGGCGCTGGCCCAAGATGCACTGGGCTGTGAAGACGCACTGGGGATACAGCGCATAAAGCCAGCGCAGGATATCCTGGTCCGAAGAGGTGTACTGGAGACCAGGAGCGCTGAGCCGGCACAACCCGAGACAACGTGAGCATCACTGCATAACACGGTGCCTGACCAGTCACACGCTCCCCATGGTAAGCACGAGGCGTTGGCTCAGATCTAAACCCTACTTCCTCCCTCGGAAGGAATATCATATCAGGCCAACATCGACATACAAAACCCCTAGACATACAAAAACCTAGAGTACCCATCCTAGTCACACCCTGACCTAACCAAAATATATAGAAAACAGAGATATCTAAGGTCAGGGCGTGACAACAGTGATTACTCACCTTGAACGTGACTGATATTTTTTCTTTAATGAGATGCGAAGGATATACTTCTTCCAGGCCCAAATCCCCATCATTCACATGAGGAAAACAGGGGGCGGAGATCTACCAGCATGTCACATGTACTCGATTCATCCAATGGCATTGAGGAGTACACAACCTCAGTCACTGGCTTCATAAATAAGTGCATCGACGACATCGTCCCCACAGTGACCGTACGTACATATCCCAATCAGAAGCCATGGATTACAGGCAACATCCGCACAGAGCCAAAGGCTAGAGCTGCCGCGTTCAAGGAGCAGGACAGTAATCCGGACGCTTATAAGACATTTATTTTTATTTTTTATTTTACCTTTATTTAACTAGGCAAGTCAGTTAAGAACAAATTCTTATTTTCAATGACGGTCTAGGAACAGTGGGTTAACTGCCTGTTCAGGGGCAGAACGACAGATTTGTACCTTGTCAGCTCGGGGGTTTCAACTTGCAACCTTCCGGTTACTAGTCAAATCAAAATCAAATCAAATTTATTTATATAGCCCTTCGTACATCAGCTGATATCTCAAAGTGCTGTACAGAAACCCAGCCTAAAACCCCAAACAGCAAGCAATGCAGGTGTAGCGGCACGGTGGTTAGGAAAAACTCCCTAGAAAGGCCAAAATCTAGGAAGAAACCTAGAGAGGAACCAGGCTATGTGGGGTGGCCAGTCCTCTTCTGGCTGTGCAGGGTAGAGATTATAACAGAACATGGCCAAGATGTTCAAATGTTCACAAATGACCAGCATGGTCGAATAATAATAAGGCAGAACAGTTGAAACTGGAGCAGCAGCACGGCCAGGTGGACTGGGGACAGCATGGAGTCATCATGTCAGGTAGTCCTGGGGCATGGTCCTAGGGCTCAGGTCCTCAGAGAGAGAGAAGGAGAGAATTAGAGAACGCACACTTAGATTCACACAAGACACCGAATTGGACAGGAGAAGTACTCCAGATATAACAAACTGACCCCAGCCCCCCGACACATAAACTACTGCAGCATAAATACTGGAGGCTGAGACAGGAGGGGTCAGGAGACACTGTGGCCCTATCCGAGGACACCCCCGGACAGGGCCAAACAGGAAGGATATAACCCCACCCACTTTGCCAAAGCACAGCCCCCACAACACTACTTTCCGTTCACCTTTCCGTTCACCTTCCCACTCAATCATATGACCCACTGAAGAGATGAGTCTTCAGTAAAGACTTAAAGGTTGAGACCCGAGTTTCCGTCTCTGACATGGGTAGGCAGACCGTTCCATAAAAATGGAGCTCTATAGGAGAAAGCCCTGCCTCCAGCTGTTTGCTTAGAAATTCTAGGGACAATTAGGAGGCCTGCGTCTTGTGACCGTAGCGTACGTGTAGGTATGTACGGCAGGACCAAATCAGAGAGATAGGCAGGAGCAAGCCCATGTAATGCTTTGTAGGTTATCAGTAAAACCTTGAAATCAGCCATTGCTTTGACAGGAAGCCAGTGTAGGGAGGCTAGCACTGGAGTAATATGATCACATTTTTTGGTTCTAGTCAGGATTCTAGCAGCCGTACTTAGCACTAACTGAAGTTTATTTAGTGCTTTATCCGGGTAGCCGGAAAGTAGAGCATTGCAGTAGTCTAACCTAGAAGTGACAAAAGCATGGATTAATTTTTCTGCATCATTTTTGGACAGAAAGTTTCTGATTTTTGCAATGTTATGTAGATGGAAAAAAGCTGTCCTTGAAATGGTCTTGATATGTTCTTCAAAAGAGAGATCAGGGTCCAGAGTAACGCCGAGGGCCTTCACAGTTTTATTTGAGACGACTGTACAACCATTAAGATTAATTGTCAGATTCAACAGAAGATCTCTTTGTTTCTTGGGACCTAGAACAAGCATCTCTGTTTTGTCCGAGTTTAAAAGTAGAAAGTTTGCAGCCATCCACTTCCTTATGTCTGAAACACATGCTTCTAGCAAGGGCAATTTTGGGGCTTCACCATGTTTCATTGAAATGTACAACGTTGTGTCATCCGCATAGCAGTGAACATTAACATTACGTTTTCGAATGACATCCCCAAGAGGTAAATGGGGTCTAAAACCAGACTGAAGCATTTCGTATACATTGTTTGTCTTCGGGAAGGCAGTGAGTTGCTCCGCAACAGCCTTTTCTAAGATTTTTGAGAGGAATGGAAGATTCGATATAGGCCGATCATTTTTTATATTTTCTGGTTCAAGGTTTGGCTTTTTCAAGAGAGGCTTTATTACTGCCACTTTTAGTGAGTTTGGTACACATCCGGTGGATAGAGAGCCGTTTATTATGTTCAACATAGGAGGGCCAAGCACAGGAAGCAGCTCTTTCAGTAGTTTAGTTGGAATAGGGTCCAGTATGCAGTTTGAAGGTTTAGAGGCCATGATTATTTTCATCATTGTGTCAAGAGATATAGTACTAAAACACTTGAGTGTCTCTATTGATCCTAGGTCCTGGCAGAGTTGTGCAGACTCAGGACAACTGAGCTTTGAAGGAATACGCAGATTTAAAGAGGAGTCTGTAATTTGCTTTCTAATAATCGTGATTTTTCCCTCAAAGAAGTTCATGAATTTATCACTGCTAAAGTGAAAGTCATCCTCTCTTGGGGAATGCTGCTTTTTAGTTAGCTTTGCGACAGTATCAAAAAGGAATTTCGGATTGTTCTTATTTTCCTCAATTAAGTGAGAAAAATAGCATGATCGAGCAGCAGTAAGGGCTCTTCGGTACTGCACGGTACTGTCTTTCCAAGCTAGACTGAAGACTTCCAGTTTGGTGTGGCGCCATTTCCGTTCCAATTTTCTGGAAGCTTGCTTCAGAGCTCGGGTATTTTCTGTGTACCAGGGAGCTAGTTTCTTATGAGAAATGTTTTTAGTTTTTAGGGGTGCAACTGCATCTAGGGTATTTCGCAAGGTTAAATTGAGTTCCTCAGTTAGGTGGTTAACAGATTTTTTTCCTCTGGCGTCATTGGGTAGACAGAGGGAATCTGGAAGGACATCAAGGAATCTTTGTGTTGTCTGTGAATTTATAGCACGACTTTTGATGTTCCTTGGTTGGGGTCTGAGCAGATTATTTGTTGCATTTGCAAACGTAATAAAATGGTGGTCCGATAGTCCAGGATTATGAGGAAAAACATTAAGATCCACAACATTTATTCCATGGGACAAAACTAGGTCCAGCGTATGACTGTGACAGTGAGTGGGTCCAGAGACATGTTGGACAAAACCCACTGAGTCGATGATGGCTCCGAAAGCCTTTTGGAGTCGGTCTGTGGACTTTTCCATGTGAATATTAAAGTCACCACAGTAGCTATAAAAAGTGATTGAGTAGGCTGCATAGATTTCATGACTAGAAGCTCAAAAGTTGAAAACGTCATTTTTTTTTTTGTAAGTTGAAATTTGCTATCGTAAATGTTAGCAACACCTCCGCCTTTGCGGGATGCACGGGGGATATGGTCACTAGTGTAGCCAGGAGGTGAGGCCTCATTTAACACAGTAAATTCATCAGGCTTAAGCCATATTTCAGTCTGGCCAATCACATCAAGATTATGATCAGTGATTAGTTCATTGACTATAATTGCTTTTGAAGTAAGGGATCTAACATTAAGTAGCCCTATTTTGAGATGTGAGGTATCATGATCTCTTTCAATAATGACAGGAATGGAGGTGGTCTTTATCCTAGTGAGATTGCTAAGGCGAACACCGCCATGTTTAGTTTTCCCCAACCAAGGTCGAGGCACAGACACGGTCTCAATGGTGATAGCTGAGCTGACTACACTGACTGTGCTAGTGGCAGACTCCACTATGCTGGTAGGCTGGCTAACAGCCTGCTGCCTGGCCTGCACCCTATTTCGTTGTGGATCTAGAGGAGTTAGAGCCCTGTCTATGTTGGTAGATAAGATGAGAGCACCCCTCCAGCTTGGATGGAGTCCGTCACTCCTCAGCAGGTCAGGCTTGGTCCTGTTTGTGGGTGAGTCCCAGAAAGAGGGCCAATTATCTACAAATTCTAACTTTTGGGAGGGGCAGAAAACAGTTTTCAACCAGCGATTGAGTTGTGAGACTCTGCTGTAGAGCTCATCACTCCCCCTAACTGGGAGGGGGCCAGAGACAATTACTCGATGCCGATACATCTTTCTAGCTGATTTACACGCAGAAGCTATGTTGCGCTTGGTGAGTTCTGACTGTTTCATCCTAACATCGTTGGTGCCGACGTGGATAACAATATCTCTATACTCTCTACACTCGCCAGTTTTAGCTTTAGCCATACCATCTTCAGATTAGCCTTAATAATGTCGGTAGCCCTGCCCCCTGGTAAACAGTGTATGATCGCTGGATGATTCGTTTTAAGTCTAATACTGCGGGTAATGGAGTCGCCAATGACTAGAGTTATCAATTTGTCAGAGCTAATGGTGGGAAGCTTCGGCGTCTCAGACCCTGTAACTGGAGGAGCAGAGACCAGAGAAGGCTCGGCCTCTGACTCCGACTCGCTGCTTAATGGGGAAAACTGGTTGAAAGTTTCTGTCGGCTGAATGAGCGACACCGGTTGAGCGTTCCTACAGCATTTCCTTCCAGAAACCGTGAGAAAGTTGTCCGGCTGCGGGGACTGTGCCAGGGGATTTATACTACTATCTGTACTTACTGGTGGCACAGACGCTGTTTCATCCTTTCCTACACTGAAATGACCCTTGCCTAACGATTGCGTCTGAAGCTGGGCTTGTAGCACAGCTATCCTCGCCGTAAGGCGAGTACAGCGACTGCAATTAGAAGGCATCATGTTAATGTTACTACTGAGCTTCGGCTGTTGGAGGTCCTGACGAATCGTGTCCAGATAAAGCATCCGGAGTGAAAAAGTTGGGGGGGGGGGGGGGAATAAATATATATATATATATATAAACAGTAATTAAAAAGTAAAAACCGTAAAGTTGTCAGGTAGCAAAATAGGTTGGCAACAAAACGCACAGCACAGCAACTCGAAAACAAGTCTGCAAGTTGTGACCGGAAATGACGTCAAATATTGTCAAAGAAAGAATCTGGTTCAATGCTGGTCCAATGCTCTAACCACTAGGCTACCCAGCCCCCTCTCAGACGAACCAACAAACAGGCAAATCGTGATTATAGGACTAAGATGAAATCCTACTACATCAGCTTTGACGCACGTCAGATGTGGCAGGTCTTGCAAACTATTACGGACTACAAAGAGAAATACAGCAGTGAGTTGCCTTAGTGACGCGAGCCTACCAGACAAACTAAATGCCTTTTATGCTCGCTTTGAGGCAAGCAACACTGAAGCATACATGAGAGCACCAGCTGTTCCGGATGACTATGTGTACCGTAGCCGATGTGAGCAAGACCTTTAAACAGGTCAACATTCAAGGACTCCAGGACATGTGTACAGTCCAAGCATCTGTAAAACCTACATGTTTCAACTCCCATGACTGCGTGGCCAAATATTCTGACCACTTCACTTCTTCCACATTTTTCCGTTACAAACTTATTCTAAAATTGAGTAAATTGTTTTTTTCCCCCTCATCAATCTACACACAATATCACATAATGACAAAGCAAAAACAGATTTTTTTTAAACGTTTGCAAATCTCTAAAAAAATCTGACACTGAAATATCAGACTCACATAAGTTTTCAGACCCTTGACTCAGTACTTTGTTGAAGCACCGTTGCCAGTGATTACAGCCTTGAGTCTTATTGGGTATGACGCTACAAGCATGGAACACCTGTATTTGGGGAGTTTCTTCCATTCTTCTCTGCAGATCCTCTCAAGCTCTGTCAGATTGGATGGGGAGCGTTTCTGCACAGCTATTTTCAGGTATCTCGAGATGTTCGATCGGGTTCAAGTCCGGGCTCTGGCTGGGCCTCTCAAGGATATTCAATTGTGCACCACCCTATGGGACTCCCAATCTCGGCCAGTTGTGATACAGCCTGGAATCGAATCAGGGTTTGTAGTGACGCCTGAGATGCAGTGCCTTAGACCTCTATGCTACTCTGGAGCAAGGATCTGTCTGTTCTTTGCTCTGTTCATCTTTGCCTAGATCCTGACTAGTCCCCCAGTGTGCCCAAGCACGACTCCAACAACATAATTTAGTTTGCTGACGACACAACAGTGGTAGGCCTGATCACTGACAACAATGACGCAGCCTATAGGGAGGAGATCAGAGACCTGGCAGTACAACCTCTCCCTCAACGTAAGCAAGACAAAGGAGATGATTGTGGACTACAGGAAAAGGAGGGCCAAACACGTCTCCACTCACATCTACAGGGCTGTAGTGAAACAGGTTGAGAGTTTCAAGTTCCTTGGTGTCCAAATCACCAACAAACTAACATACAGAACTATTCCCCCTCAGGAGACTGAAAAGATTTGGCATGTGTCCTGGGATCCTCAAAAGGTTCTTCAGCTGCACCATCGAGAGCATCCTGACCGGTTGCACCACCGCCTGGTATGGCAACTGCTAGGTATCCTGTAGAGGGTAGGGAGTAAGGCCCAGTGCACCAGTGGGGCCAAGCTTCCTGCCATCCAGGATCTCTATACAGGCAGTGGTAGAGGAAGGCCCCAAAAAATGGTCAAATACTCCAGTAACACAAGTCATAGACTGTTCTTTCTGATACCGCATGGCAGGCGGTACTGGAGTGCTACATTTAGGTCCAAAAGGCTCCTTAACCCCCAAGCCATAAGACTACTGAACAAATAATCAACTGACCAACCAAACTATTTACAGTGACACCCCCCTCCTTTTATTTTACACGGCTGCTACTTACTGTTTATTATCTATGCATTATCACTTTACCCCTACGTACATGTACAAATGACCTTGACTAACCTGTACCCCCGCACACTGACTCCGTACTGATACCCCTTGTATATAGCCTCCACATTGACTCTGTGCCGGTACCCCCTGTATAATGCCTCCACATTGACTCTGTACTGGTACCCCCTGTATATAGCCTCCACATTGACTCTGTACCGGTACTCACTGTATGTAGCCTCTACTTTGACTCTGTACCGGTACCCCCTGTATATAGCCTCCACATTGACTCTGTACCGGTACCCCCTGTATATAGCCTCCACGTTGACTCTGTACTGGTACCCCCTGTATATAGCCTCCACATTGACTCTGTACCGGTGCCCCCTGTATATAGCCTCCACACTGACTCTGTACCGGTACCCCCTGTATATAGTCTCCACATTGACTCTGTACCGGTACCCCCTGTATATAGCCTCCACATTGACTCTGTACCGGTACCCCATGTATATAGCCTCCACATTGACTCTGTACCGGTACCCCCTGTATATAGCCTCCACATTGACTCTGTACCGTAATACCCTGTATATAGCCTCCACATTGACTCTGTACCGTAACACCCTGTATATAGCCTCCACATTGACTTTGTACCGGTACCCCCTGTATATAGCCTCCAGATTGACTCTGTACCGTAACACCCTGTATATAGCCTCCACATTGAATCTGTACCGGTACCCCCTGTGTATAGCCTCCACATTGACTCTGTACCGTAATACCCTGTATATAGCCTCCACATTGACTCTGTACCGTAACACCCTGTATATAGCCTCCACATTGACTCTGTACCGTAACACCCTGTATATAGCCTCCACATTGACTCTGTACCGGTACTCCCTGTATAATGCCTCCACATTGACTCTGTACCGGTACACCCTGTATATAGCCTCCACATTGACTCTGTACCGGTACTCCCTGTATATAGCCTCCACATTGACTCTGTACCGGTACCCCCTGTATATAGCCTCCACATTGACTCTGTACCGGTACTCCCTGTATGTAGCCTCGTTTTTTTATTGTGTTAGTTTTTATTTAATTTTTAATAAAACATTTTACTGTTTATGATTATAATTATTCTTTAGTCACTTTAGTTAATTTAGTAAATATTTAGTTAACTCTATTTCTTGAACTGCATTATTGGTTAAGGGCTTGTAACTAAGATTTCACGGTAGAGTCCACACCTGTTGCTTTCGGCGCATGTGACAAATACAAGTTGATTTGATTTATGCAATGTAAGCATAGTTTTCAATTCAGCCGATATATGCAGAGTTTACTTTGAATCTCCGCGAAAGCGGGAACATTGCCTTTACATTTCAATCACAATACGACGAAAATCTTCCCTGGTCTGGAATAAATCTAGTCCTAAATCTTCTCTTTCCACTATTTCCCTTTCATTTGTTATATAGCTGACTGTTGTATCTCAGACACACCAGTAGGCTAGTGTGCTTTACCACCCACAACTTAGCACCTGTGAACAGAGTGTCGGCTCTTTTGTCTTCACACAGCAAAGACCTTTAAGTCGTCAGCCACTCAGCCTCGTTAAAATGCTCCAAACCAGAAGGTGGCAGTAGCGTTGTTGGGCAATGCATGTCCATGTGTGTTGCTAAGGTCATGATCTAGATTACAATGTTAGCTAGTTAGCTAGCTTCGCTAATGTTGCTATTTTACTGACTCGAGATGACAAGATGGTGCCGACAAACATGCCTTTACTCATTTTTCTTTACATTATTTGCTCAGAACATTTCTAGTAATTTATTGTTCTTTTTGTTCTCTTTTGGATGACGTGTGTATTGTTATTGTATTGCTTGATATTTCTGCACTGTTGGACCTAAAAACATAAGCATTTCACTGCACCTGCGATAACATCTGCAAGATTGCGTACGTGACCAAAAAAACCTTGATTTGATTTTAGACAGGAGGAAGGGGGAAGGAGGAGGGGGAGATGAGGAGGAGGGCGAGAGGCTGGTAGAGGCAGAATAATTTAGCTGAATTCCGACTTCGTCCTTCATCGGTACCCATAATGAGGTAGGAGGAGGAGGAGGAGGAGGGGAAGAGGAAAGGGAAGTGGGAGAGCAAAGAGAAGAGAGTGGGGGAGGCAGACCTGACGCAACCCCCTCCCCATATCATACCAGCCCCCTCCCCACATCTGAAACATAACACTGACCCAAGAGAAAGGGGGAGTTTGGGGAGGGAGGGAGAAGGGGAGTTGGGTGTGCTTGGTAAAAGGGTTGTTGTCTGGGCAACAAAGGCTCTTTATCAACTGAGATGCACTGTGAAGACCTCTACAAAGCCCTCTAACTGAAGAGCTGGTTTACATAGTGGTTGTTTCCTCTGCTTAGGCAAATCCACAGCAGCCTGGATAACCTTATTCCATTCAAGACTGGGTGTAAAACAAAAATACACCGGACAACTGAGGGCTTCTACTCTGAGACACTCCATGTTGTTCTGTTGTGTCCTAAACAGTACCTTTATCCCCAATATGATGCACTACTTGGGCTCTGTTTTGGCCTGTAGGACACCGGTCAAAAGAAGTCCATTAATATAGGGGATAGGGTGCCATTCGGGATCAGTTGTGGATCTCTGCAAAGAATACTCTTCGGGGTGCAGTTGTGGATCTCTGCAAAGAATACTCTTCGGGGTGCAGTTGTGGATCTCTGCAAAGAATACTCTTCGGGGTGCAGTTGTGGATCTCTGCAAAGAATACTCTTCGGGGTACAGTTGTGGATCTCTGCAAAGAATACTCTTCGGGGTACAGTTGTGGATCTCTGCAAAGAAGACTCTTCGGGGTGCAGTTGTGGATCTCTGCAAAGAATACTCTTCGGGGTGCAGTTGTGGATCTCTGCAAAGAATACTCTTCAGGGTACAGTTGTGGATCTCTGCAAAGAAGACTCTTCGGGGTGCAGTTTTGGATCTCTGCAAAGAATACTCTTCGGGGTGCAGTTGTGGATCTCTGCAAAGAAGACTCTTCGGGGTGCAGTTGTGGATCTCTGCAAAGAAGACTCTTCGGGGTGCAGTTGAGGATCTCTGCAAAGAAGACTCTCTCCGTCTGAGATGAATATTCCAGATATCTGTCTCATTTCTCAAAACAAACTAAACACTTTCTGTATAATCAAGATGTTGAAATGATTCAGTTATTTGACTGGCATAACGAGAAAGTTTTATTTGATAAAGCACAGCCACAGAAACAGCAAGAACACTTTCTCCAGATGTGTTTAAGATATGATGAGTAATGATGTTAGGGAGGAATAAATCGTTATGGAGTCAGGCTCTACTTTGAATTACTAACTATTTATATTCCGCAATACTGAGTTTTGTAAATCTGGAACTGATTCTGTTTTTAAAGTTAATTGTAGGAAGAAAAATAAGAGAGAAATAAGAGAGAGAGAGAAAGAGAATTAGGGAGAGAGATATACAGTGTGGCAAAAAAGTAGTTAGTCAGCCACCAATTGTGCAAGTTCTCCCATTTAAAAAGATGAGAGAGGCCTGTAATTTTAATCATATGTAAACTTCAACTATGACAGACAAAATGAGAAGAAAAAAAATCCATAAAATCACATTGTAGGAATTTTAATGAATTGATTTGCAAATTATGGTGGCTGGTGTGTTTACGGACATATTCAATCAATCCCTATACCAGTCTGCTGTTCCCACATGCTCCAAGAGGGCCACCATTGTTCCTGTTCCCAAGAAAGCTAAGGTAACTGAGCTAAACGACTACCGCCCCGTAGCACTCACTTCCGTCATCATGAAGTGCTTTGAGAGACTAGTCAAGGACCATATCACCTCCACCCTACCTGACACCCTAGACCCACTCCAATTTGCTTACCGCCCAAATAGGTCCACAGACGACGCAATCTCAACCACACTGCATACTGCTCAAACCCATCTGGACAAGAGGAATACCTATGTGAGAATGCTGTTCATCAACTACAGCTCGGCATTTAACACCACAGTACCCTCCAAGCTCGTCATCAGGCTCGAGACCCTGGGTCTCGACCCCGCCCTGTGCAACTGGGTACTGGACTTCCTGACGGGCCGCCCCCAGGTGGTGAGGGTAGGCAACAACATCTCCACCCCGCTGATCCTCAACACTGGGGCCCCACAAGGGTGCGTTCTGAGCCCTCTCCTGTACTCCCTGTTCACCCACGACTGCGCGGCAACGCACGCCTCCAACTCAATCATCAAGTTTGCGGACGACACAACAGTGGTAGGCTTGATTACCAACAACAACGAGACGGCCTACAGGGAGGAGGTGAGGGCCCTCGGGGTGTGGTGTCAGGACAATAACCTCACACTCAACGTCAACAAAACTAAGGAGATGATTGTGGACTTCAGGAAACAGCAGAGGGAACACCCCCCTATCCACATCGATGGAATAGTAGTGGAAAGGGTAGTAAGTTTTAAGTTCCTCGGCATACACATCACAGACAAACTGAATTGGTCCACTCACACAGACAGCATCGTGACGAAGGCGCAGCAGCGCCTCTTCAACCTCAGGAGGCTGAAGAAATTCGGCTTGTCACCAAAAGCACTCACAAACTTCTACAGATGCACAATCGAGAGCATCCTGGCGGGCTGTATCACCGCCTGGTACGGCAACTGCTCCGCCCACAACCGTAAGGCTCTCCAGAGGGTAGTGAGGTCTGCACAACGTATCACCGGGGGCAAACTACCTGCCCTCCGGGACACCTACACCACCCAATGTTACAGGAAGGCCATAAAGATGATCAAGGACAACACCCACCCGAGCCACTGCCTGTTCACCCCGCTATCATCAAGAAGGCGAGATCAGTACAGGTGCATCAAAGCTGGGACCGAGAGACTGAAAAACAGCTTCTATCTCCAGGCCATCAGACTGGTAAACAGCAACAACTAACATTGAGTGGCTGCTGCCAACACACTGACTCAACTCCAGCCACTTCAATAATGGGAATTGATGGGAAATTATGTAAAATATATCACTAGCCACTTTAAACAATGCTACCTAATATAATGTTTACATACCCTACATTATTCATCTCATATGTATACGTATATACTGTACTCTATCATCTACTGCATCCTTATGTAATACATGTATCACTAGCCACTTTAACTATGCCACTTTGTTTACATACTCATCTCATATGTATATACTGTACTCGATACCACCTACTGTATCTTGCCTATGCTGCTCTGCACCATCACTCATTTATATCTTTATGTACATATTCTTCATCCCCTTACACTGTGTATAAGATATTAGTTTTGGAATTGTTAGTTAGATTACTTGTTGGTTATTACTGCATTGTCGGAACTGGAAGCACAAGCATTTCGCTACACTCGCATTAACATCTGCTAACCATGTGTATGTGACAAATAAAATTTGATTTGACAAATAAAATTTGATTTGATTTGATTTGAAAATAAGTATTTGGTCAATAAAAAAGTTTATCTCAATACTCTGTTATATACCCTTTGTTGGCAATGACAGAGGTCAAACGTTTTCTGTAAGTCTTCACAATTTTTCACACACTGTTGCTGGTAATTTGGCCCATTCCTCCATGCAGATCTCCTCGAGAGCAGTGATGTTTTGGGGCTGTTGCTGGGCAACACGGACTTTCAACTCCCTCCAAAGATTTTCTATGGGGTTGAGATCTGGAGACTGGCTAGGCCACTCCAGGACCTTGAAATGCTTCTTACGAAGCCAATCCTTCGTTGCCCGGGCGGTGTGTTTGGGATCATTGTCATGCTGAAAGACCCAGCCACGTTTCATCTTCAATGCCCTTGCTGATGGAAGGAGGTTTTCACTCAAAATCTCACGATACATGGCCCATTCATTCTTTCCTTTACACGGATCAGTCGTCCTGGTCCCTTTGCAGAAAAACAGCCCCAAAGAATGATGTATCCACCCCCATGCTTCACAGTAGGTATGGTGCTCTTTGGATGCAACTCAGCATTCTTTATCATCCAAACACGACGAGTTGAGGTTTTACCAAAAAGTTATATTTTGGTTTCATCTGACCATATGACATTCTCCCAATCTTCTTCTGGATCATCCAAATGCTCTCTAGCAAACTTCAGACGGGCCTGGACATGTACTGGCTTAAGCAGGGGGACACGTCTGGCACTGCAGGATTTGAGTCCCTGGTGGCGTAGTGTGTTACCGATGGTAGGCTTTGTTACTTTGGTCCCAGCTCTTTGCAGGTCATTCACTAGGTCCCCCCGTGTGGTTCTGGGATTTTTGCTCACCGTTCTTGTGATCATTTTGACCCCACGGGGTGGGATCTTGCATGGAGCCCCAGATCGAGGGAGATTATCAGTGGTCTTGTATGTCTTCCATTTCCTAATAATTGCTCCCACAGTTGATTTCTTCAAACCAAGCTGCTTACATATTGCAGATTCAGTCTTCCCAGCCTGGTACAGGTCTACAATTTTGTTTCTGGTGTCCTTTGACAGCTCTTTGGTCTTGGCCATAGTGGAGTTTGAAGTGTGACTGTTTGAGGTTGTGGACAGGTGTCTTTTATACTGATAACAAGTTCAAACAGGTGCCATTAATACAGGTAACGAGTGGAGGACAGAGGAGCCTCTTAAAGAAGTACTTACAGATCTGTGAGAGCCAGAAATCTTGCTTGTTTGTAGGTGACCAAATACTTATTTTCCACCATAATTTGCAAATAAATTCATAAAAATTCCTACAATGTGATTTTCTGGATTTTTTTTCTTCTAATTTTGTCTGTCATAGTTGAAGTGTACCTATGATGAAATTACAGGCCTCTCATCTTTTTAAGTGGGAGAACATGCACAATTGGTGGCTGACTAAATACTTTTTTGCCCCACTGTATATTGTGGACTCAACATATATATAAAATCCACAAAAGTGGAGATAGGCATGCATAGTAACAGAGAGGTTTCAAAATAAGAGGCACTTCCTGACTGGAATTTCCTCAGGTTTTCGCCTGCAATATCAGTTCTGTTATACTCACAGACAATATTTTGACAGTTTTGGAAACTTTAGAGTGTTTCCTATCCTAATCTGACAATTATATGCATATTCCAGTTTCTGGGGCTGAGAAAATAGGCAGTTTCAAATGGGTATGTTTTTTAGCCAAAAACTAAAATACTGCCACCTACACGCAAAAGGTTAACACAGTGTCGTCTGCATAGAGGTGTATCAAGGAATCACCAGCATCAAGAGCAACATCGTTGATATATCGTTGATATAGAGAAAAGAGTTGGCCCGAGAATTGAACCCTGCGGTATCCCCATAGAGACTGCCAGAGGTCTGGACAACAGGCTCTCCGATTTGACACACTGAACTCTGAGAAGTAGTTGGTGAACCAAGCGTGGCAGTCATTTGAGAAACCAAGGCTGTTGAATCTGCCGATAAGAATGTGGTGATTGACAGAGTCGAAAGCCTTGGCCAGGTCGATGAAAATGGCTGCACAGTACTGTCTTTTATTGATGGCGGTTATGGTATCGTTTTGTACCTTTAGCGTGAATGAGGTGCACCCATGACCAGCTCGGAAACCGGATTGCACAGCGGAGAAGGTACGGGGGGATTCGAAATGGTCAGTGATCTGTTTGTAGCTTGGCATTCGAAGACTTTAGAAAGGCAGGGTAGGATAGATATATGTCTGTAACAGTTTGGGTCTAGAGTGGGTCTGATGGCTAGCTGCTGATGGAGGTTCTGGCTATAAGGTCTAAAAATAGCAGCTCCGTATCACACTGGGTGAGGCGGGTTGTCGTAAGGTATATTTAACTTAAAATAGAAAAAAACGATTGAAATACATTGAAAAATATACAAAAAAATATGAAAAAAACTCCATTTACACAGGAGAACGACAAACAACGTCTGCACCGCTACGCCATCTTGGAAACCTAGTAACCGAAAGGTTGTAAGATCGAATCCCTGAGGTAACATGGTAAGAATATGTCTTTCTGCCCCTGAACAAGGCAGTTAACCCACTGTACCTGGGCATTGAAAATAAGAATTTGTTCTTTAACTGACTTGCTTAGTTAAATAAAGGTAAAACAAATAAAGAGCCCGATCTTCTGACATATTTTGTCAGACTGAGATAACTCTACATGCAGTAGCGTGCCGTGGTTCTGGGGCCTGGGCGTTCAGCGAAGTCCTATACAGTCCCACCCGAATTAATCCACCTCTCATTACCATCATTATGATGCCATGGCTCTAGACACTATACATTTAGACAGAAACGCAGTATAACCAGGCGTTGCGTCACTTTGAAATTTTTATTCAGAGAATTGCAGGGGAAGAGTACAATACCTTTTCATTGTGCAGCTTCATTGCCCTGTGCGCTTGTTCGTTGAGCTGTAGATCCACTCGGGTGTCCCCAAAAGTTTTCAAAAGCACCATTGTTTGTAAGTGCCCAGCCGTACTTTGGTGTCTTGTTGCTGCCTTGGTTAGACAACTCAGGTTTGTAAAGCCAGTGTGGCTCCAAACACCAAATTGATCACTTGCAAATAATAGGCATTCCCAGCAGTACAGTTTGCAGTGCTTCTCGGAGCCTGTCTTTGTAGCGTCGGCTTTGTAGCGTCGGCGTCTACCTCTCCTGACAATGTCTAACTTTTCTTGAAAAGTTTGTCTTGAGAATGGAGTTATAAATATATCCTCGACCAAATCGATATCTTCTCCTTCCGCCATTGTGGGTTGAAAAAACAGTTTAGGACTACGCAAATTTCATTTGTTGATCAATTTCAGTTTCCTAGTTCTGAGACCTGCCCATATAGGACCTGCCTCTCAATATTGGTAATCCAATCAAAAGACGTGCAGGCACTACGCCTGCTAGCTGGCTCCTGTGTAACATTGGAGCCAGCCAGCAGGCGTACAATAGCCAACTCTAAAGCTGATTGGAAATTAAAATTTAGTGTCAACCATTCACTTTAAGCTACAAGCGCCCGCACTGTTGATTCTGAAGGCCTGAGGGCAGATTTTAGACCCCTGGCAACACATGATGGCTGAATATGATTGGATAAAATATCTAACGTAAAGACCAGCCCTCCAAATCTCAACCTGGGGCTGGAAGCAGTGCAACCAAGAGGAACGCTATGAAATGAAGAGTGTAACTCTTACTCTGGGGAATAATTTAATACATATTTGTGGGAAAATATATTTTAAAAATATATATATTCTGATGATGTTTAGGCCAGCAGAGAAGGCCTTGCTGGCCCTGACGGCCCACCACTGTCTACATGGGCCTGACAGTAAATCACAGACAAAATAATGGAGTTCCAAAAAAGGTCCAACTGCCACGACCACAAATACAAATTCCATCTAGACACCGTTGCCCTAGAGCACACAAAAACAATACATACCTCGGCCTAAACATCAGCGCCACAGGTAACTTCCACAAAGCTGTGAACGATCTGAGAGACAATGCAAGAAGGGCCTTCTATGCCATCAAAAGGAACATAAAATTCAACATACCAATTAGGATCTGGCTAAAAATACTTGAATCAGTTATAGAACCCATTGCCATTTATGGTTGTGAGGTCTGGGGTCCGCTCCCATCCACAAATTCTCAAAATAGGACAAACATCAAATTGAGACTCTGCATGCAGAAGCAAGCTGGTCCTGGGGCTCTATTCACAAACATAAAAAGACCCCAAAGAGCCCCAGGACAGCAATACAATTTGACCCAAACAAATCATGAGAAAACAAAAAGATAATTACTTGACACATTGGAAAGAATTAACAACAAAAAAACAGAGCAAATTAGAATGATATTTGGCCCTAAACAGAGAGTACACAGTGGCAGAATATCTGACCACTGTGACTGACCCAAAATTAAGGAAAGCATTGACTATGTACAGACTCAGTGAGCATAGCCTTGTTATTGAGAAAAGTCACCGTAGGCAGGCCTGGCTCTCAAGAGAAGACAGGCCTTGTGCACACTGCTCACAAAATGAGGTGGAAACTGAGCTTCACTTCCTAACCTCCTGCCAAATGTATGACCATATTAGAGACACATATTTCCCTCAGACTACACAGACCCACAAAGAATTCAAAAACAAACCCAGTTCTATTGGGTGAAATACCACAGTCTGCCATCACAGCAGCAAGATTTGTGACCTGTTGCCACAAGAAAAGGGCAAACAGTGAAGAACAAACACCATTGTAAACACAACCCATATTTACGTGAATTTATTTTCCCTTTTGTAATTTAACATTTAGCACATCGTTACAACACCAGCATATCTTCCAGATCCATGGACTCCCGGTGGACATGGTCTCTGTCCGGGGTCCTCAGTTCTCGTCCCGGTTCTGGAAGACGTTCTGCAACACAGGTGGGTTGAATACGCCCACTACACCCTCCCCTGCTCTGCCATAATATGACATTTGAAATGCCTCTACTCCTTTGGAACTTTCGTGAGTTTAATGTTTACTGTTCACTTTTTATTTCACTTTTGTTTATTAACTATTTCACTTGCTTTGGGAATGTTTCCCATGCCAATAAAGTCCATTGTATGGAATGACATTTAATTGAATTGAGAAAGAAAGAGAGAGAGACACAAGAGGGGGGAGGGGGGTTCGAAGTCATAACATTTTCCTTCCCAATCAGGCCTGTCTGTGGGGAATGCAGTTTGAAGCACAAATGGTACGTTATTATGATGGCCAGTGAATGAGGGGAGCAAGGGGAGAATGGGTGAGGAGGGTTTGGTCTAGAGTAGACATGTGACCCAGGGCTGGTGGAGTCCAGGGGGATTGTGACCCAGGGATGTGACCCAGGGATGGTGGAGTCCAGGGGGATTGTGACCCAGGGATGTGACCCAGGGACGGGACCAAGGGATGGTGGAGTCCAGGGGGATTGTGACCCAGGGATGTGACCCAGGGATGGGACCCAGGGATGGTGGAGTCCAGGGGGATTGTGACCCAGGGATGTGACCCAGGGCTGGTGGAGACCACGGGGATTGGGGTCTGATTCAGAGCAGCTGAAGAGAGAAAGGGAGAGAAGGATAACTTCTGTCTGTGTTTTGGGCACTGGCTTGGCTCCAGGGGTGCCTCAGGCATGATGGTACACAGCCAACTTCTCTCTCTGAGAAGTGTTATTTTAGGTTATTTTGGGTGTAGGAGCAGCCCAAGGAGATAACTCTACCCTGATGTCTGGGAGCAGCCCAAGGAGATAACTCTACCCTGATGTCTGGGAGCAGCCCAAGGAGATAACTCTACCCTGATGTCTAGGAGCAGCCCAAGGAGATAACTCTACCCTGATGTCTAGGAGCAGCCCAAGGAGATAACTCTACCCTGATGTCTGGGAGCAGCCCAAGGAGATAACTCTACCCTGATGTCTGGGAGCAGCCCAAGGAGATAACTCCACCCTGATGTCTAGGAGCAGCCCAAGGAGATAACTTTACCCTGATGTCTAGGAGCAGCCAAAGGAGATAACTCTACCCTGATGTCTAGGAGCAGCCCAAGGAGATAACTCTACCCTGATGTCTGGGAGCAGCCAAAGGAGATAACTCTACCCTGATGTCTGGGAGCAACCCAAGGAGATAACTCTACCCTGATGTCTGGGAGCAACCCAAGGAGATAACTCTACCCTGATGTCTAGGAGCAGCCCAAGGAGATAACTCTACCCTGATGTCTAGGAGCAGCCCAAGGAGATAACTCTACCCTGATGTCTGGGAGCAGCCCAAGGAGATAACTCTACCCTGATGTCTGGGAGCAGCCCAAGGAGATAACTCTACCCTGATGTCTGGGAGCAGCCCAAGGAGATAACTCTACCCTGATGTCTGGGAGCAGCCCAAGGAGATAACTCTACCCTGATGTCTGGGAGCAGCCCAAGGAGATAACTCTACCCTGATGTCTGGGAGCAGCCCAAGGAGATAACTCTACCCTGATGTCTAGGAGCAGCCCAAGGAGATAACTCTACCCTGATGTCTGGGAGCAGCCCAAGGAGATAACTCTACCCTGATGTCTGGGAGCAGCCCAAGGAGATAACTCTACCCTGATGTCTAGGAGCAGCCCAAGGAGATAACTCTACCCTGATGTCTGGGAGCAGCCCAAGGAGATAACTCTACCCTGATGTCTAGGAGCAGCCCAAGGAGATAACTCTACCCTGATGTCTAGGAGCAGCCCAAGGAGATAACTCTACCCTGATGTCTCTCGCTCTCTTTCAGCAGTAGCCCGGCATGAAAAATACCACAGTTTACTCTAGAATACTGCAGTATTTGTTTTTTGTTTGTGAGATTTTTTTTCAAACAATATAAACATATACAAACAGAAGACAACAGACATACGCACACAAACGTCAACGACATCACACCTGTCTAGACCAACATATAGAATACTGGAGTATTTACTGAAGTATGTTATAGTAAACTGTAGTAAACTGTAGAATACTATATTATACACTGTAGTATACCTCCATCATGTGTAGTACTTACAGTAATCTGTTATAGTAAACTGTAGAATACTATAGTAAATACTACTGTATTCACTTTTTTTAAATACAGTCTGCAAAAACACTACACTTTTTAATTATATTAAATACTATAGTAATAATTTGCATATAACTTGCCCATTCCCCTCCCCTGTATCACAATTTGTGCCACCCATAAGTGGGAAACCTACATGCCATGTATAGACCATATATTGTGTTCCCTATTATTTATAGGAAAGAGCAGAAGCTCTGAACTATCTGTTCAGACCCCAGTCCTACCTACCTAGCTAGCTAGCTAACTACCTACCTACCTACCTACCTACCTACCTACCTACCTACCTACCTATCTACAGGTTATGGAAAATGTGCTATTTTTGTATAGTTAATACAAGTTAATACAACAAAAACACTACATTAAATTATAGAGTATACTACAATCCTCAAAAACACTACAGTAAATAATAGAGTATACTACAATCCTCAAAAACACTACAGTAAATAATAGAGTATACTACAATCCTCAAAAACACTACAGTAAATAATAGAGTTTACTACAATCCTCAAAAACACTATAGTAAATAATAGAGTTTACTACAATCCTCAAAAAAAATTAGGGTGTGCAGGGTGAATACGTGGTCGGTTGTACGGTAATTTGGTAAAAAGCCAATTTGACATTTGCTCAGTACATTGTTTTCACTGAGGGTATGTACAAGTCTGCTGTTAATGATAATGCAGAGGATTTTCCCAACGTTACCCTGTTATGTTCTGACCTTAGTTCTGTTATAATATCTTTGTTTTAGTATGGTCAGGGCGTGAGTTGGGTGGGTTGTCTATGTTAGTTTTTGTATAATTTGGGATTTCAGTGTTCGGCCTAGTATGGTTCTCAATCAGAGGCAGCTGTCAATCGTTATCCCTGATTGAGAACCATACTTAGGCACCCTGTTTGTCCCTGATTGAGAACCATACTTAGGCACCCTGTTTGTCCCTGATTGAGAACCATACTTAGGCACCCTGTTTGTCCCTGATTGAGAACCATACTTAGGCACCCTGTTTGTCCCTGATTGAGAACCATACTTAGGTAGCCTGGTTTCACTTTTGAGTTGTGGGTGTTAATTTTCCGTGTCAGTGTTTGTGCCACACGAGACTGTTTAATTTGTGTCGTTGATTCACGTTTATCGTTTCGTATTTCAGTGTTCATTTTGATGAAACATTATGGACACTTACCACGCTGCGCATTGGTCCTCCGATCCTACTCATCCTGAGAAGAGGACGAGACCCGTTACCCGCAGTAGTTAATGGGGTCAAATCCACTTTTGTGGATAGGGATGATGAGTCCTTGGTTCCAAATATTGGGGAAGATACCAGGGCTAAGGATGATGTTAAAAGAGTTCAAGTACAGCCAATTGGAATTTGTGGTTTGTATATTTGATCATTTTATGTAGGATACCATCAACACCACAGGCCTTTTGGGGCTGGGGGGTTTGCATTTTGTGTAATTGGAGAATCCAGTGGGTTCTGGTTGTCTTTAATACTTGATTTTAAGATTTTGTATTTGATCATGTATATGTTTTTGCTGTTCTTTGTTATAGGGTCAAAAAGATTGGAGAAGTGGTTTAACATCTCCGTTTTGGATACAGAACTCTGTGTTGTTTGTTTAGTTTGTTTTCCCAGAAGTTGTTAGTCTATGGATTCTTCAATCACAATGAGCTGTGGGGGAGGGAATGCCCTCCAGGTAGGTGTTTGTCCCCCTGCGTGCTGAGAGTGTCAGGTTCTTGTCCGATTCTGGCATTTAGGTCACTACAGACTAGTACATGTTTCTGGGCCTGGAAATGATTGATCTCCCCCTCCAGCATGGAAAAGCTGTCTTCATTAAAATATGGGGATTCTATTGGGGGGGATGTAGGTAGCTCGAAGCCTACCATTGACTATGTACATACCCAGGATGTAACAGAGCTATAGGTGTACCTACCATAGAGTGCCCTCAAAGCCTATTGACTATGTACATACCCAGGATGTAACAGAGCTATAGGTGTACCTACCATAGAGTGCCCTCGAAGCCTATTGACTATGTACATACCCATCGTATAATAGAGCTGCAGGAGTTGTGACCTGTTTTTGTTGGTTAGGTTGTCATAGTTTTGCCTAGGGGGGCATATGGGGGAGGGAATGCTGTCACCTCCAGGTAGCTGTTTGTCCCCCTGCGTGCTGAGAGTGTCAGGTTCTTGTCCAGTTCTGGAATTTAGGTCACTACAGACTAGTACATGTTCCTGGGTCTGGAAATGATTGATTTCCCCCTCCAGGATGGAGAAGCTGTCTTCATTAAATTATGGGGATTCTAGTGGGGGATATAGGTAGCACACAGGAGGACATTTTTCTCTATTCAGATCATTGTCTTTTGAATTTCTAGCCAAATGTTTTGATTAATTTAATAGAGGGAGTTAGGTCTGCTCTACATCAAATTAGCATACCCCCTGAGTCCCTTCCCTGTTTCACACCTGGTAGTTTGGTGGATGGGACTACCAGCTCTCTGTAACCTAGAGGGCAACCAGTGGGTCCGTCTCCTCTATACCAGGTTTCTTGTAGGATGACCATGTCTGTATTTCCGATTTCTTTGATTAAGTCCAGGTTCCTGCTTTTTAGGCCAAAGGCAGATGAGATCGTGTAGGCTTTGTGTTCCATAAAGTGTCCAATGTTGTTAGTCGTGTGGTTTGGCCTCAGGCCAGTAAGTGTGACCAGAGCCTGCTGAGCATCTGGCACATTCCATTGGCTTGGGCTAGTGTAAGAGTGGGGGTTGAGCCTGTTTGCCTGCTCACAGCCTGGGTGTATGTTGAGGCCCTCTTTGCGGGAGTAGGGGGCATGGGGTGGGCAGGAGGGGCATAGGTCTGATCTGAGGGCGCCTAAATGGCGTGTATGCATGGTTGACTTGGGGGGAGGGGGTGGATGTGGCTGGTGATGCAGTAGTGATGATGCGGCAGTTTAAGTTGCTTATTTTCCCATTTTTATAATAGTCAGCGAAAAGTGTCTCTTGATATTGCAAAAGGAGTTATTTTCGTGCCTTATTTATATTTTTTTACATCTAGAGGGTACTGTATTGTAATTACCTCATAACAGCAGGAGGGGGCTTCAAAGGCCTCTGCATTTGGGTGGGGTCGGCTGTGAGACTCTCCTTCCATTGTTGGGCTCAAGGGCTTTGACACCTCTCACTTCATACCTCAGTGCCAGTTTAAGTTGTATCTGTTCTGTCCTAGCAAGCTTGGCAGCTTTAAATTAGCATTCAGTCCTTATCGATAAAATATATCATTGTAAAAATTTTTTTTTTAATTGGCTTTAAAAATAGAAAACAGACTAAACATTGCTTACTCTGTTCCAGGTTGGATGGTGTTTTCAGGTTACTGTTGTTTTTTAGTCGGAGGACATGCTGTATAGCTTGGAAATAAGAATGTTTGGAGGTTTGGAAACCACCGTGCTTCTACACCTGCACTGCTTGCTGTTTGGGGTTTTAGGCTGGGTTTCTGTACAGCATTTTGAGATATCAGATGATGTACGAAGGGCTTTATAAATACATTTGATTTGAAGTAGGAATTCTTCCAGGTAATTTTGTTTGCAATCAGGTTGTAGTTTTGGAGATTTAATTTGGAGTGAAGGTAATGTTTTGGAGGGTAATATCCTGTATATGTCCTGGTGACATAGTGTTGTAGAGGGTAGTATCCTGTATATGTCCTGGTGACATAGTGTTGTAGAGGGTAGTATCCTGTATATGTCCTGGTGACATAGTGAAGGTTATGTTGTAGAGGGTAGTATCCTGTATATGTCCTGGTGACATAGTGTTGTAGAGGGTAGTATCCTGTATATGTCCTGGTGACATAGTGTTGTAGAGGGTAGTATCCTGTATATGTCCTGGTGACATAGTGTTGTAGAGGGTAGTATCCTGTATATGTCCTGGTGACATAGTGTTGTAGAGGGTAATATCCTGTATATGTCCTGGTGACATAGTGTTGTAGAGGGTTGTATCCTGTATATGTCCTGGTGACATAGTGTTGTAGAGGGTTGTATCCTGTATATGTCCTGGTGACATAGTGAAGGTTATGTTGTAGAGGGTAGTATCCTGTATATGTCCTGGTGACATAGTGAAGGTTATGTTGTAGAGGGTAGTATCCTGTATATGTCCTGGTGACATAGTGTTGTAGAGGGTAGTATCCTGTATATGTCCTGGTGACATAGTGTTGTAGAGGGTAGTATCCTGTATATGTCCTGGTGACATAGTGTTGTAGAGGGTAGTATCCTGGATATGTCCTGGTGACATAGTGTTGTAGAGGGTAGTATCCTGTATATGTCCTGGTGACATAGTGAAGGTTATGTTGTAGAGGGTAGTATCCTGTATATGTCCTGGTGACATAGTGTTGTAGAGGGTAGTATCCTGTATATGTCCTGGTGACATAGTGTTGTAGAGGGTAGTATCCTGTATATGTCCTGGTGACATAGTGTTGTAGAGGGTAGTATCCTGTATATGTCCTGGTGACATAGTGTTGTAGAGGGTAGTATCCTGTATATGTCCTGGTGACATAGTGTTGTAGAGGGTGGTATCCTGTATATGTCCTGGTGACATAGTGTTGTAGAGGGTAGTATCCTGTATATGTCCTGGTGACATAGTGTTGTAGAGGGTAGTATCCTGTATATGTCCTGGTGACATAGTGTTGTAGAGGGTAATATCCTGTATATGTCCTGGTGACATAGTGTTGTAGAGGGTAGTATCCTGTATATGTCCTGGTGACATAGTGTTGTAGAGGGTAGTATCCTGGATATGTCCTGGTGACATAGTGTTGTAGAGGGTAGTATCCTGTATATGTCCTGGTGACATAGTGTTGTAGAGGGTAGTATCCTGGATATGTCCTGGTGACATAGTGTTGTAGAGGGTAGTATCCTGTATATGTCCTGGTGACATAGTGTTGTAGCGGGTAGTATCCTGTATATGTCCTGGTGACATAGTGTTGTAGAGGGTAATATCCTGTATATTTCCTGGTGACATAGTGTTGTAGAGGGTAGTATCCTGTATATGTCCTGGTGACATAGTGTTGTAGAGGGTAGTATCCTGGATATGTCCTGGTGACATAGTGAAGGTTAGTATCCTGTATATGTCTTGGTGACATAGTGTTGTAGAGGGTAGTATCCTGTATATGTCCTGGTGACATAGTGAAGGTTATGTTGTGGAGGGTAGTATCCTGTATATGTCCTGGTGACATAGTGTTGTAGAGGGTAGTACCTGTATATGTCCTGGTGACATAGTGTTGTAGAGGGTAGTATCCTGTATATGTCCTGGTGACATAGTGAAGGTTATGTTGTAGAGGGTAGTATCCTGTATATGTCCTGGTGACATAGTGTTGTAGAGGGTAGTATCCTGTATATGTCCTGGTGACATAGTGTTGTAGAGGGTAGTATCCTGTATATGTCCTGGTGACATAGTGTTGTAGAGGGTAGTACCTGTATATGTCCTGATGACATAGTGTTGTAGAGGGTAGTATCCTGTATATGTCCTGGTGACATAGTGAAGGTTATGTTGTAGAGGGTAGTATCCTGTATATGTCCTGGTGACATAGTGTTGTAGAGGGTAGTATCCTGTATATGTCCTGGTGACATAGTGTTGTGTAGGGTAGTATCCTGTATATGTCCTGGTGACATAGTGTTGTAGAGGGTAGTATCCTGTATATGTCCTGGTGACATAGTGTTGTAGAGGGTAGTATCCTGTATATGTCCTGGTGACATAGTGAAGGTTATGTTGTAGAGGGTAGTATCCTGTATATGTCCTGGTGACATATTGTTGTAGAGGTTAGTATCCTGTATATGTCCTGGTGACATAGTGAAGGTTATGTTGTAGAGGGTAGTATCCTGTATATGTCCTGGTGACATAGTGTTGTAGAGGGTAGTGTCCTGTATATGTCCTGGTGACATAGTGTTGTGGAGGGTAGTATCCTGTATATGTCCTGGTGACATAGTGTTGTAGAGGGTAGTATCCTGTATATGTCCTGGTGACATAGTGAAGGTTAGTGTCCTGTATATGTCCTGGTGACATAGTGTTGTAGAGGGTAATATCCTGTATATTTCCTGGTGACATAGTGTTGTAGAGGGTAGTATCCTGTATATGTCTTGGTGACATAGTGTTGTAGAGGGTAGTATCCTGTATATGTCCTGGTGACATAGTGAAGGTTATGTTGTGGAGGGTAGTATCCTGTATATGTCCTGGTGACATAGTGTTGTAGAGGGTAGTACCTGTATATGTCCTGGTGACATAGTGTTGTAGAGGGTAGTATCCTGTATATGTCCTGGTGACATAGTGAAGGTTATGTTGTAGAGGGTAGTATCCTGTATATGTCCTGGTGACATAGTGTTGTAGAGGGTAGTATCCTGTATATGTCCTGGTGACATAGTGTTGTAGAGGGTAGTATCCTGTATATGTCCTGGTGACATAGTGTTGTAGAGGGTAGTATCCTGTATATGTCCTGGTGACATAGTGTTGTAGAGGGTAGTATCCTGTATATGTCCTGGTGACATAGTGTTGTAGAGGGTAGTATCCTGTATATGTCCTGGTGACATAGTGTTGTAGAAGGTCATATCCTGTTTATGTCCTGGTGACTCTCTCTCTCTCTCTCTCTTTCTCTGTCCCTTTATCTCTCTCACTCTCACAGTCTCTGTCTCTTTTTCACTGCCCCTCTCGCTCTCACAGTCTCTGTCTCTCACAGTCTCTGTCTCTCACAGTCTCTGTCTCTCACAGTCTCTGTCTCTCACAGTCTCTGTCTCTGTCTCTCTCAGTCTCTGTCTCTGTCTCTCTCAGTCTCTGTATCTCTCAGTCTCTCTCCCTCTCTCTCTCCCTCTCTCTGTCTCTCTCACTCTCACAGTCTCTGTCTCTCTCTGTCTCTGTCTCTCTCTCTGTCTCTCACAGTCTCTTTCTCTCACAGTCTCTCTCTCTCACAGTCTCTCTCTCTCACAGTCTCTGTCTCTCACAGTCTCTGTCTCTCACAGCCTCTCTTGCTCACAGTCTCTCTCTCTCACAGTCTCTCTCTCTCACAGTCTCTCTCACAGTCTCTCTCTCTCACAGTCTCTGGCTCTCGCTCACATTCAGTCTCTCTCATTCTCTCACAGTCTCTGTCTCTCACAGTCTCTGTCTCTCACAGTCTCTGTCTCTCACAGTCTCTCTCTCTCACAGTCGCTCTCTCTCACAGTCGCTCTCTCTCACAGTCGCTCTCTCTCACAGTCTCTGTCTCTCACAGTCTCTGTCTCTCACAGTCTCTGTCTCTCACAGTCTCTGTCTCTCACAGTCTCTGGCTCTCGCTCACATTCAGTCTCTCTCTCACATTCTCTCTCACATTCTCTCACAGTCTCTCTCTCACAGTCTCTGTTTCTTGCTCACATTCAGTCTCTCGCTCACATTCAGTCTCTCGTTCACATTCAGTCTCTCGCTCACATTCAGTCTCTCGCTCACGTTCAATAGGGTGCCGTTTGGGCCGATGAAGGCTCGAGTCACAGCAGCTATTGAAGTGTTACTGGAGTGCTGTGACTGATTACAACACACAGCTGTCCCCGCACCGTGGTAATTAACTTATGATCCATGTCAGCAAGTTCTGTTGGGCTTTCCCTCTCCGTCTCTTTCCATGTCTCTTTCTCTCTTTCTCTCTCACCCATTTAACTCTTATTCTCTTCAGCCTCTCTTCTGGGGAGTCAAAGAGATGAGAGGCATCTGAGAAGAGAACAGCCAGAATCACTAAAACAGAAATACACTAAGACAAAAGGAGGAACAGCATGTCAGAAATTAACTCAATGTACTTTAGAATCTAATCACTTTTTGGAAAATTGGAACACTATAAACAAACCACTTCTCCAATCGTTTACGCCATACAACAAAGAACAAAGAGTAAAAACATAAGCATTATCAATTGCAAATCTTATAATCAACAATTAAGACGACCAGAACCCACTGGATTCGCCAATCGGCTGTTTAAGACGACCAGAACCCACTGGATTCTCCAATCAGCTGTTAAAGACGACCAGAACCCACTGGATTCTCCAATCGGCTGTTTAAGACGACCAGAACCCACTGGATTCTCCAATCGGCTGTTTAAGACGACCAGAACCCACTGGATTCTCCAATCAGCTATTAAAGACGACCAGAACCCACTGGATTCTCCAATCAGCTGTTAAAGACGACCAGAACCCACTGGATTCTCCAATCAGCTATTAAAGACGACCAGAACCCACTGGATTCTCCAATCAGCTATTAAAGACGACCAGAACCCACTGGATTCTCCAATCAGCTGTTAAAGACGACCAGAACCCACTGGATTCTCCAATAACAGTGGATGAACTACAGTACAAAATACATATCCTCCAACACAAAAAGGCCTGTTGTGTTGATTGCATTCTAAATTAAATGATAAAATATACAGACCACAAATTCCATTTGACTATACCTAAACTCGTTAACATCATCCTCTGCTCTGGCGTCTTGGAGACAAATTTGACCCCAATAACTACCATGGGATATGCGTCAACAGCATTATCATTTACAGTAGATTTCTACATCTCCTCAGAGAAAACAATTTCCTGAGCAAATGTCAAATTGTCTTCTTACCAAAACATTGTACAACAGACCACGTATTCAACCTGCACACCCTAATTGACATACAAACAAACCAAACAGTCTTCTCATGCTTTCTTGATTTCAAAAAAGCTTCTGACTCAAATTGGCAAAAGAATCTGCTATACAAATTGATGGAAAGCGGTGTTGGGGGGGAAAACATACAACATTATAAAATCTATGAACACAAATATCAAGTGTGCAATTAAAATTGGCAAAAAGCACACACATTTCTTTCCACAGGGCCTTGGGGTGAGACAGATTTGTAGCTTGAGACTTCAATGATGTCATCTATAAAATAGCCTCCAATACCCTACTCAACAAACTGGATGCAGTCTATCACAGTGCCATCCATTTTGTCACTAAAGCCCCATATACTACCCACCATTGCGATCTGTACGCTCTCGTTGGTTGGCCCTCGCTTCATACTCATCGCCAAACCCACTGGCTACAGGTTATCTACATGTCTCTGCTAGGTAAAGCCCTGCCTTATCTCAGCTCACTGGTCACCATAGCACCCACTCGTAGCATGCGCTCCAGCAGGTGTATCTCACTGGTCACCCCCAAAGCCAATTCCACCTTTGGTCGTCTTTCCTTCAAGTTCTCTGGTGCCAATGACTGGAATGAACTGCAAAAATCTCTGAAGCTGGAGACTCATATCTCCCTCACTAGCTTTAAGCACAAGCTGTCAGAGCAGCTCACAGATCACTGCACCTGTACATAGCCCATCTGTAAACAGCCCATCTATCTACCTACCTCATCCCCATACTGTATTTATTTGTTTATCTTGCTCCTTTGCACCCCAGTATCTCTACTTGCACATTCATCTTCTGCATATCTACCATTCTAGTGTTTAATTGCTATATTGTAATTACTTCGCCACCATGGCCTATTTATTGGCTTAACTCCCTTATCTTACCTCATTTACACTCACTGTATACAGACTTTTCTACTGTATTATTGATTGTATCTTGGCCCAGGTTGCAGTTGTAAATGAGAACTTGTTCTCAACTAGCCTACCTGCTTAAATAAAGATGAAATAAAAATAAAGAAAAATCATTTGCACTTGATAATGTGTGGAATATCATGGCGACATCCCCTTTGTGTGGCCGTAATGCACCCTAAAAAAAACATGCCTTTTGTGGACCAAAGTGCTGCGTTGTGACCTTCTCCCTGAGCCCTCTAAAGCACCTCTCACTCACATGACTCTCCATCACGTGATCGAGTCTTTCTCACAGTCGCCAAGTGAAGACAGACACATCAGCACACGGCATTAGAGGCTATAAGAATGTTCCATAAGAGGAAAACACCATTTTCAAAAGTGACCGCAAATGCGATTGGAACAAACTGCAAAAGATCTCTGAAGCTGGAGACTCATATCTCCCTCAGAAGCTTTAAACACCAGCTGTCAGAGCAGCTCACAGATCACTGCACCTGTAATGCTTTTATTATAAAGGTGCATTTTTATGGTGAAAATGATCTTCCCCAAGCACTGTTTGTTAGGCTCTAAACCCGTTGTCACGCATCGGATTATTCTGGATGTAATCTTGTCTTTACTAAATAGTATGTGTGTGAAATTTGTTTTTATTTAGAATGGACCATTATCATGCACCTATCTTGAAATAGGGAAAAAATATATGTCATTTATACACTTCAATAGGTAATGGAGGAGACTTTTCCCGTAATGAATTGTCAGGTACTATACTTGTCACTACTCCAACTACCGAAGGTGGCTCCCCATCCCGTTCGGGTGGCGCTCGGTCGTTGTCGCTGTTACTAGCTGCCACTGATTCTTTTCTCCCCCTCCTTATGTGTTTATTGATTACACCTGTTTTGAGAATGTTGTAATTAGTTGGGCTTATTAGTCAGCCCTTTTCTTTGTGCGGGATTGATTATTGTAACCCTGGTGTTTGATACAGACGTGTTGGTGTATGTTCGTATATAGTGCTGGACTGTTTTCGTTCCCCGTGTCTGGGCATTTTGTTTTGAGCACCCAGTGTTTAGTGGGGTGGCCGTGGTTCACCGTGTGTGCATTAAAAGAGCACTATATAAAACTCTCTGTTTTCCCTGCGCCAGCCTTCATACTCACGACACCCAGTACCTTACAATACTCCTGTTGTAAAGAGAAGCAATGTGCTTAATATTAGGAGAGTTGAGAAATAAATATAGTAGGCCTAGCCAATAGAAAGCTGATGGGATCCTCCTCTTTTTAGTAGAGGCCATCACTCTGTTTTCTCAGGTAATTGTATAGCCTATAGAAATGTTGTGCAACATCAGCTCATGGGCTCTCATGAAGTGTTTGATTTCATTTTCCATGACATTTGCATTGATGTCAGAGTGATTAGAGGGACAATATAGTGCTGAGTACCAGGCAGTTAGCAAGTTTGGCAGGCTACTAATGACCAGCAGCATCAGAGCTTGGAGAAGCCTAATTACCGTGACTAAACAGTCACATGGAATTTGACTGCCTTCATGACACCGTCTCCACAACAGAACGGTCCACCACCCAAAGGACATCAAGCCAACTTGACCCAACTCTGGGAAACATTGGCGTCAACATGGGCCAGCATCCCTGTGGAACGCTTTCAAACAACTTGTTGAGTCCATGTCCAGATGAATTGTGTTCTGAGGACAACAAGGGATGCAACTCAATATTAGGAAGGTGTTCTTAATGTTTTGTCCACTCAGCGTATATATCAATGAATTGCTGAAGGAACAGTCTGCAGCACCCAGCCTCACCATACTAGAATCTGAAGTCAAATGTCTACTGTTTGCAGATGATCTGGTGCTTCTGTCACCAATCAAGATGGCCTACAGCAGCACATAGATCTTCTACACAGATTCTGTCAGACCTGGGGCCCTGACAGTAAATCTCAGTAAGACCAAAATAATGGTGTTTCAAAAAAGGTCCAGTTTCCAGGACCATAAATACAAATTCCATCTCGACACCGTTGCCCTAGACCACACACAAAACTATAAGTACCTCGACCTAAACATCAGCGCCACAGGTAACTTCCACAGGTCTGTGAACGATCTGAGAGACAAGGCAAGAAGGACCTTTATGCCATCAAAAGGAACATGCAATTTGACATTCCAATTAGGATCTGGCTAAAAATAACTAAAAGTTCTAGAACCCTTTATTTCCCTCTATGGCTGTGAGGTCTGCGGTCCGCTCACCAACCAACAATCCACTAAAAATAACTAAAAGTTCTAGAACCCTTTATTTCCCTCTATGGCTGTGAGGTCTGCGGTCCGCTCACCAACCAACAATCCACTAAAAATAACTAAAAGTTCTAGAACCCTTTATTTCCCTCTATGGCTGTGAGGTCTGCGGTCCGCTCACCAACCAACAATCCACTAAAAATATTCTCCAAAGGAAAACACCAAATAATGAATTCAGAGCATAATTAGGACGATTGCCATGAATGATCAAAATTCCGAAAATAGCTATTACAAATCTACAACCACCTAAAAACAAGTGATTCTCAAACGTTTCATAACAAAGCCCTCACCTACAGAGAGATGGTTAACCGGAAGGTTGCAAGTTCAAACCCCCGAGCTGACAAGGTACAAATCTGTCGTTCTGCCCCTGACCAGGCCCCTGTTCCTAGGCCGTCATTGAAAATAAGAATTTGTTCTTAACTGACATGCCTAGTTAAATAAAGGTTAAAAAAATGAATCTGGAGAAGAGTCCCCTAAGCAAGCTGGTCCTGGGACTCTGTTCACAAACACAAACAGTGATATGACTAAAGAGTTAATCAGGGTGAGTTTTACATATGGACCTGCCTACACCTATCGAATTGTTTTTGAAAATTATATGAACAAAAAACATTTGATTTTATTTGGAATGGCCAGACATAATTCAATTGGCGTATTTATATATGAATATGAATTCAGATTAAATATTAAAAGCACTAGACATCTCACTAAAGGCTTCAGTCATACAAATGTTATACTTAAATCTGAACTGGTTCTCTAACATATTCTTAAGAATGTCTCGAAGGGCCCTTTACCCTTTATTCAGATTATCTCACTTTTGGTAATTTGAAAATGAAATAATCTCCAAAATATTTATATTTTTTAAAACATAGAAGTTTGATTGAAATTTCTGTTTAAACCACCAGAAAAGCCAGAACAAATATTACAACACCACCGTCAATTAGAAATGTCCATGTTTTTGAAAGAAAAGCATTAAAATAACATCAAATTGATCAGAAATACAGTGTAGACATTAGTCATGTTGTAAGTGACTATTGTAGCTGGAAACGACTGATTTTTAATGGAATATTTACATAGACGTACAGAGGCCCGTTATCAGCAACCATCACGCCTATGTTCCAATGACACGTTGTGTTAGCTAATCCAAGTTTATCCTTTTAAAAGGCTAATTGATCATTAGAAAAGAGGAGTGGGAGGCCCCGGTGCACAACTGAACAAGAGGACAAGTACACACCTGACTCTCTTCATACAAGGATAATGGTCTAATACCTCCCATCAGAAAGACCTGTATAACACACCTGTCTCTCCTCACCAGTCAAACAAGGAGAATGGTCTAATACCTCCCATCAGAAAGACCTGTATAACACACCTGACTCTCCTCATACAAGGAGAATGGTCTAATACCTCCCATCAGAAAGACCTGTATAACACACCTGTCTCTCCTCACCAGTCATACAAGGAGAATGGTCTAATGCCTCCCATCAGAAAGACCTGTAGAACACACCTGACTCTACACATACAAGGAGAACGGTCTAATGCCTCCCATCAGAAAGACCTGTAGAACACACCTGACTCTACTCACCAGTCATACAAGGAGAAAGGTCTAATGCCTCCCATCAGAAAGACCTGTAGAACACACCTGACTCTCCTCATACAAGGAGAATGGTCTAATGCCTCCCATCAGAAAGACCTGTAGAACACACCTGACTCTCCTCAAACAAGGTGAATGGTCTAATGTCTCCCATCAGAAAGACCTGTAGAACACACCTGACTCTCCTCAAACAAGGTGAATGGTCTAATGTCTCCCATCAGAAAGACCTGTAGAACACACCTGTCTCTCCTCATACAAGGAGAATGGTCTAATGCCTCATATCAGAAAGACCTGTAGAACACACCTGTCTCTCCTCATACAAGGAGAATGGTCTAATGGCTCCCATCAGAAATACCTGTAGAACACACCTGACTCTCCTCATACAAGGAGAATGGTCTAATGTCTCCAATCAGAAAGACCTGTAGAACACACCTGTCTCTCCTCATACAAGGAGAATGGTCTAATGCCTCCCATCAGAAAGACCTGTAGAACACACCTGACTCTCCTCATACAAGGAGAATGGCCTCCCATCAGAAAGACCTGTAGAACACACCTGACTCTCCTCATACAAGGTGAATGTTCTAATGTCTCCCATCAGAAATACCTGTAGAACACACCTGGCTCTACTCAAACAAGGAGAATGGTCTAATGTCTCCCATCAGAAAGACCTGTAGAACACACCTGTCTCTCCTCATACAAGGAGAATGGTCTAATGCCTCCCATCAGAAAGACCTGTAGAACACACCTGACTCTCCTCACCAGTCATACAAGGAGAATGGTCTAATGCCTCCCATCAGAAAGACCTGTAGAACACACCTGTCTCTCCTCATACAAGGAGAATGGTCTAATGCCTCCCATCAGAAAGACCTGTAGAACACACCTGACTCTCCTCATACAAGGAGAATGGTCTAATGCCTCCCATCAGAAAGACCTGTAGAACACACCTGTCTCTCCTCATACAAGGAGAATGGTCTAATGCCTCCCATCAGAAAGACGTGTAGAACACACCTGTCTCTCCTCATACAAGGAGAATGGTCTAATGTCTCCCATCAGAAAGACCTGTAGAACACACCTGTCTCTCCTCATACAAGGAGAATGGTCTAATGTCTCCCATCAGAAAGACCTGTAGAATACACCTGACTCTCCTCACCAGTCATACAAGCACAGGTTACCCCTGAAGCATGAGGACGAGCAGCGAGTGGTGACCTTCATCAACAACAACACAGAGGATAATGCCATAAGATTACCAGGAAACCACCCAGGACATCTACTATCCTTCTGACCCTATGTAGCCAGGTCCCATCCACTATCCTTCTGACCCTATGTAGCCAGGTCCCATCTACTATCCTTCTGACCCTATGTAGCCAGGTCCCATCTACTATCCTTCAGACCCTATGTAGCCAGGTCCCATCTACTATCCTTCTATGTAGCCAGGTCCCATCTACTATCCTTCTGACCCTATGTAGCCAGGTCCCATCTACTATCCTACTATGTAGCCAGGTCCCATCTACTATCCTTCTGACCCTATGTAGCCAGGTCCCATCTACTATCCTTCTGACCCTATGTAGCCAGGTCCCATCTACTATCCTACTGACCCTATGTAGCCAGGTCCCATCTACTATCCTTCTGACCCTATGTAGCCAGGTCCCATCTACTATCTTTCTGACCCTATGTAGCCAGGTCCCATCTACTATCCTCCTGACCCTATACAGCCAGGTCCATCTACTATCCTTCTGGCCCTATGTAGCCAGGTCCCATCTACTATCCTTCTGACCCTATGTAGCCAGGTCCCATCTACTATCCTTCTGACCCTATGTAGCCAGGTCCCATCTACTATCATTCTGACCCTATATAGCCAGGTCCAATCTACTATCCTACTATGTAGCCAGGTCCCATCTACTATCCTTCTGACCCTATGTAGCCAGGTACCATCTACTATCCTTCTGACCCTATGTAGCCAGGTCCCATTTACTATCCTTCTGACCCTATGTAGCCAGGTCCCATTTACTATCCTTCTGACCCTATGTAGCCAGGTCCCATCTACTATCCTTCTGACCCTATGTAGCCAGGTCCCATCTACTATCCTACTGACCCTATGCAGCCAGGTCCCATCTACTATCCTTCTGACCCTATGTAGCCAGGTCCCATCTACTATCCTTCTGACCCTATGTAGCCAGGTCCCATCTACTATCCTTCTGACCCTATGTAGCCAGGTCCCATTTACTATCCTTCTGACCCTATGTAGCCAGGTCCATCGACTATCCTCCTGACCCTATGTAGCCAGGTCCCATCTACTATCCTACTGACCCTATGTAGCCAGGTCCATCTACTATCCTTCTGACCCTATGTAGCCAGGTCCCATCTACTATCCTTCTGACCCTATGTAGCCAGGTCCCATCTACTATCCTTCTGACCCTATGTAGCCAGGTCCCATCTACTATCCTTCTGACCCTATGTAGCCAGGTCCCATCTACTATCCTTCTGACCCTATGTAGCCAGGTCCCATCTACTATCCTTCTGACCCTATGTAGCCAGGTCCCATCTACTATCCTTCTGACCCAGGTCCCATCTACTATCCTTCTGACCCTATGTAGCCAGGTCCATCTACTATCCTTCTGACCCTATGTAGCCAGGTCCATCTACTATCCTTCTGACCCAGGTCCCATCTACTATCCTTCTGACCCTATGTAGCCAGGTCCCATCTGCTATCCTTCTGACCCTATGTAGCCAGGTCCCATCTACTATCCTCCTGACCCTATACAGCCAGGTCCATCTACTATCCTTCTGGCCCTATGTAGCCAGGTCCCATCTACTATCCTTCTGACCCTATGTAGCCAGGTCCCATCTACTATCCTTCTGACCCTATGTAGCCAGGTCCCATCTACTATCATTCTGACCCTATATAGCCAGGTCCAATCTACTATCCTACTATGTAGCCAGGTCCCATCTACTATCCTTCTGACCCTATGTAGCCAGGTACCATCTACTATCCTTCTGACCCTATGTAGCCAGGTCCCATTTACTATCCTTCTGACCCTATGTAGCCAGGTCCCATTTACTATCCTTCTGACCCTATGTAGCCAGGTCCCATCTACTATCCTTCTGACCCTATGTAGCCAGGTCCCATCTACTATCCTACTGACCCTATGCAGCCAGGTCCCATCTACTATCCTTCTGACCCTATGTAGCCAGGTCCCATCTACTATCCTTCTGACCCTATGTAGCCAGGTCCCATCTACTATCCTTCTGACCCTATGTAGCCAGGTCCCATCTACTATCCTTCTGACCCTATGTAGCCAGGTCCCATTTACTATCCTTCTGACCCTATGTAGCCAGGTCCCATCTACTATCCTTCTGACCCTATGTAGCCAGGTCCCATCTACTATCCTTCTGACCCTATGTAGCCAGGTCCCATTTACTATCCTTCTGACCCTATGTAGCCAGGTCCCATCTACTATCCTACTGACCCTATGTAGCCAGGTCCATCTACTATCCTTCTGACCCTATGTAGCCAGGTCCCATCTACTATCCTTCTGACCCTATGTAGCCAGGTCCCATCTACTATCCTTCTGACCCTATGTAGCCAGGTCCCATCTACTATCCTTCTGACCCTATGTAGCCAGGTCCCATCTACTATCCTTCTGACCCTATGTAGCCAGGTCCCATCTACTATCCTTCTGACCCTATGTAGCCAGGTCCCATCTACTATCCTTCTGACCCAGGTCCCATCTACTATCCTTCTGACCCTATGTAGCCAGGTCCATCTACTATCCTTCTGACCCTATGTAGCCAGGTCCATCTACTATCCTTCTGACCCAGGTCCCATCTACTATCCTTCTGACCCTATGTAGCCAGGTCCCATCTACTGTCCTTCTGACCCTATGTAGCCAGGTCCCATCTACTATCCTTCTGACGCTATGTAGCCAGGTCCCATCTACTATCCTTCTGACCCAGGTCCCATCTACTATCCTTCTGACCCTATGTAGCCAGGTCCCATCTACTATCCTTCTGACCCTATGTAGCCAGGTCCCATCTACTGTCCTTCTGACCCTATGTAGCCAGGTCCCATCTACTATCCTTCTGACGCTATGTAGCCAGGTCCCATCTACTATCCTTCTGACCCTATGTAGCCAGGTCCCATCTACTATCCTTCTGACCCTATGTAGCCAGGTCCCATCTACTATCCTTCTGACCCTATGTAGCCAGGTCCCATCTACTATCCTTCTGACCCTATGTAGCCAGGTCCCATCTACTATCCTTCTGACCCTATGTAGCCAGGTCCCATCTACTATCATTCTGACCCTATGTAGCCAGGTCCCATCTACTATCCTTCTGACCCAGGTCCCATCTACTATCCTTCTGACCCTATGTAGCCAGGTCCATCTACTATCCTTCTGACCCTATGTAGCCAGGTCCATCTACTATCCTTCTGACCCAGGTCCATCTACTATCCTTCTGACCCTATGTAGCCAGGTCCCATCTACTATCCTTCTGACCCTATGTAGCCAGGTCCCATCTACTATCCTTCTGACCCTATGTAGCCAGGTCCCATCTACTATCATTCTGACCCTATGTAGCCAGGTCCCATCTACTATCCTTCTGACCCAGGTCCATCTACTATCCTTCTGACCCTATGTAGCCAGGTCCCATCTACTATCCTTCTGACCCTATGTAGCCAGGTCCCATCTACTGTCCTTCTGACCCTATGTAGCCAGGTCCCATCTACTATCCTTCTGACCCTATGTAGCCAGGTCCATCTACTATCCTTCTGACCCTATGTAGCCAGGTCCATCTACTATCCTTCTGACCCAGGTCCCATCTACTATCCTTCTGACCCTATGTAGCCAGGTCCCATCTACTGTCCTTCTGACCCTATGTAGCCAGGTCCCATCTACTATCCTTCTGACGCTATGTAGCCAGGTCCCATCTACTATCCTTCTGACCCTATGTAGCCAGGTCCCATCTACTATCCTTCTGACCCAGGTCCATCTACTATCCTTCAGACCCTATGCAGCCAGGTCCAATCTACTATCCTTCTGATCCTATGTAGCCAGGTCCCATCTACGGTCCTTCTGACCCAGGTCCCATCTAATATCCTTCTGACCCTATATAGCCAGGTCCAATCTACTATCCTTCTGACCCTATGTAGCCAGGTCCATCTACTATCCTACTATGTAGCCAGGTCCCATCTACTATCCGACTGACCCTATGTAGCCAGGTCCCATCTACTATCCTTCTGACGCTATGTAGCCAGGTCCAATCTACTATCCTTCTGACCCTATGTAGCCAAGTCCCATCTACTATCCTTCTGACCCTATGTAGCCAGGTCCCATCTACTATCCTTCTGATCCTATGTAGCCAGGTCCCATCTACGATCCTTCTGACCCAGGTCCCATCTAATATCCTTCTGACCCTATGTAGCCAGGTCCCATCTACTATCCTACTATGTAGCCAGGTCCCATCTACTATCCTTCTGACGCTATGTATCGAGGTCCCATCTACTCTCCTTCTGACCATATGTAGCCAGGCCCCATCTATGATCCTTCTGACCATATGTAGCCAGGCCCCATCTATGATCCTTCTGACCCTATGTAGCCAGGCCCCATCTATGATCCTTCTGACCCTATGTAGCCAGGCCCCATCTATGATCCTTCTGACCCTATGTAGCCAGGCCCCATCTATGATCCTTCTGACCCAGGTCCATCTACTATCCTTCTGACCCTATGTAGCCAGGTCCATCTACTATCCTTCTGACCCTATGTAGCCAGGTCCATCTACTATCCTTCTGACCCTATGTAGCCAGGTCCCATCTACTATCCTTCTGACCCTATGTAGCCAGGTCCACCTACTATCCTTCTGACCCTATGTAGCCAGGTCCCATCTACTATCCTTCTGACCCTATGTAGCCAGGTCCCATCTTCTATCCTTCTGACCCTATCTAGCCAGGTCCCATCTACTATCCTTCTGACCCTATGTAGCCAGGTCCCATCTACTATCCTTCTGACCCTATCTAGCCAGGTCCCATCTAATATCCTTCTGACGCTATGTAGCGAGGTCCCATCTACTCTCCTTCTGACCATATGTAGCCAGGTCCCATCTACTATCCTTCTGACCCTATGTAGCCAGGTCCCATCTACTCTCCTTCTGACCCTATGTAGCCAGGCCCCATCTACTCTCCTTCTGACCCTATGCAGCCAGGTCCATCTACTATCCTTCTGACCCTATGTAGCCATTTCCAATCTACTATCCTTCTGACCCAGGTCCCATCTACTATCCTTCTGACCCTATGTAGCCAGGTCCCATCTACTATCCTTCTGACCTTATGTAGCCAGGTCCCATCTACTATCCTTCTGACCCTATGTAGCCAGGTCCAATCTACTATCCTTCTGACCTTATGTAGCCAGGTCCCATCTACTATCCTTCTGACCTTATGTAGCCAGGTCCAATCTACTATCCTACTATGTAAACAGGTCCCATCTACGATCCATCTGACCCTATGTAGCCAGGTCCATCTACTATCCTTCTGACCCTATGTAGCCTTTTCCAATCTACTATCCTTCTGACCTTATGTAGCCAGGTCCCATCTACTATCCTTCTGACCCTATGTAGCCAGGTCCCATCTACTATCCTACTATGTAGCCAGGTCCCATCTACTATCCTACTATGTAAACAGGTCCCATCTACGATCCTTCTGACCCTATGTAGCCTTTTCCCATCTACTATCCTACTATGTAGCCAGGTCCCATCTACTATCCTTCTGACCCTATGTAGCCAGGTCCCATCTACTATCCTTCTGACCCTATGTAGCCAGGTCCAATCTACTATCCTTCTGACCCTATGTAGCCAGGTCCCATCTACTATCCTTCTGACCCTATGTAGCCAGGTCCAATCTACTATCCTTCTGACCCTATTTAGCCAGGTCCCATCTACTATCCTTCTGACCCTATGTAGCCAGGTCCCATCTACTATCCTTCTGACCCTATGTAGCCAGGTCCCATCTACTATCCTTCTGACCCTATGTAGCCAGGTCCCATCTACTATCCTTCTGACCCTATGTAGCCAGGTCCCATCTACTATCCTTCTGACCCTATGTAGCCAGGTCCCATCTACTATCATTCTGACCCTATGTAGCCAGGTCCCATCTACAATCTTTCTGACCCTATGTAGCCAGGTCCCATCTACTATCCTTCTGACCCCATGTAGCCAGGTCCCATCTACTCTCCTTCTGACCCTATGTAGCCAGGTCTCATCTACGATCCTTCTGACCCAGGTCCCATCTACTGTCCTTCTGACCCTATGTAGCCAGTTCCCATCTACTATTCTTCTGACCCTATGTAGCTAGGTCCCATCTACTATTCTTCTGGCCCTAGGAAGCCAGGTGCCATCTACTATCATTCTGACCCAGGTCCCATCTACTCTCCTTCTCACCCTATGTAGCCAGGTCCCATCTACTATCCTTCTGACGCTATGTAGCCATGTCTCATCTACTATCCTTCTGACCCTATGTAGCCAGGTCCCATCTACTATCCTTCTGACCCTATGTAGCCAGGTCCCATCTACTATCCTTCTGACCCTATGTAGCCAGTTCCCATCTACTATCCTTCTGACCCTATCTAGCCAGTTCCCATCTACTATCCTTCTGACCCTATGTAGCCAGGTCCCATCTACTATCCTTCTGACGCTATGTAGCCATGTCCCATCTACTATCCTTCTGACCCTATATAGCCAGGTCCAATCTACTATCCTTCTGACCCTATGTAGCCAGGTCCCATCTACTATCCTACTATGTAGCCAGGTCCCATCTAAGATCCTTCTGACCCTATGTAGCCAGGTCCCATCTACTATCCTTCTGACCCTATGTAGCCAGGTCCCATCTACTATCCTACTATGTAGCCAGGTCCCATCTACCATCCATCTGACCCAGGTCCCATCTACCATCCTTCTGACCCAGGTCCCATCTACTATCCTTCTGACCCAGGTCCCATCTACCATCCTTCTGACCCAGGTCCCATCTACCATCCTTCTGACCCAGGTCCCATCTACCATCCTTCTGACCCAGGTCCCATCTACCATCCTTCTCACACTATGTTGTCAGGTCCCATCTACTATCCTACTATGTAGCCAGGTCCCATCTACCATTCTTCTGACCCTATGTAGCCAGGTCCCATCTACTATCCTACTATGTAGCCAGGTCCCATCTACCATTCTTCTCACCCTATCTAGCCAGGTCTCATCTACAATCTTTCTGACCCTATCTAGCCAGGTCCCATCTACTATCCTACTATGTAGCCAGGTCCCATCTACCATTCTTCTCACCCTATCTAGCCAGGTCTCATCTACAATCTTTCTGACCCTATCTAGCCAGGACCAATCTACTATCCTTCTGACCCTATTGAGCCAGGTCACATCTACTATCCTACTGACCCTATGTAGCCAGGTCCCATCTACGATCCTTCTGACCCTATGTTGCCAGGTCCCATCTACTATCCTAATTTGTAGCCAGGTCCCATCTACTCTCCTTCTGACCCTATGTAGCCAGGTCACATCTACTATCCTTCTGACCCAGGTCCCATCTACTATCCTTCTGACCCTATGTAGCCAGGTCCCATCTACAATCTTTCTGACCCTATGTAGCCAGGTCCCATCTACTATCCTTCTGACCCTATGTAGCCAGGTCCCATCTACTATCTTTCTGACCCTATGTAGCCAGGTCCAATCTACTATCCTTCTGACCCTATGTAGCCAGGTCCCATCTACTGTCCTTCTGACCCTATGTAGCCAGGTCCCATCTACTATCCTTCTGGCCCTATGTAGCCAGGTCCATCTACTATCCTTCTGATCCTATGTAGCCAGGTCCCATCTACTATCCTTCTGATCCAGTTCCCATCTACTATTCTTCTGACCCTATGTAGCTAGGTCCCATCTACTATCCTTCTGACCCTATGTCGCCAGGTCCCACCTACTATCCTTCTGACCCAGGTCCCATCTACTATCCTTCTGACCCTATCTAGCCAGTTCCCATCCACTATCTTTCTGACCCTATGTAGCCAGTCCCATCTACTATCCTTCTGACCCCGGTCCCATCTACTATCCTTTTCACCCTATGTAGCCAGGTCCATCTACTATCCTTCTGACCCTATGTAGCCAGGTCCCATCCACTATCCTTCTGACCCTATGTAGCCAGGTCCCATCTACTATCATTCTGACCCTATGTAGCCAGGTCCCATCTACTATCCTTCTGACCCTATGTAGCCAGGTCCCATCTACTATCCTTCTGACCCAGGTCCCATCTACTATCCTTCTGACCCTATGTAGCCAGGTCCCATCTACAATCTTTCTGACCCTATGTAGCCAGGTCCCATCTACTATCCTTCTGACCCTATGTAGCCAGGTCCCATCTACTATCCTTCTGACCCTATGTAGCCAGGTCCAATCTACTATCCTTCTGACCCTATGTAGCCAGGTCCCATCTACTGTCCTTCTGACCCTATGTAGCCAGGTCCCATCTACTATCCTTCTGACCCTATGTAGCCAGGTCCCATCTACTATCCTTCTGACCCTATGTAGCCAGGTCCCATCTACTATCCTTCTGGCCCTATGTAGCCAGGTCCATCTACTATCCTTCTGATCCTATGTAGCCAGGTCCCATCTACTATCCTTCTGACCCTATGTAGCCAGGTCCCATCTACTATCCTTCTGACCCTATGTCACCAGGTCCCACCTACTATCCTTCTGACCCAGGTCCCATCTACTATCCTTCTGACCCTATGTAGCCAGTCCCATCTACTATCCTTCTGACCCAGGTCCCATCTACTATCCTTTTCACCCTATCTAGCCAGGTCCCATCTACTATCCTTCTGACACTATGTACCCAGGTCCCATCTACTATCCTTCTGACCCTATGTAGCCAGGTCCCATCCACTATCCTTCTGACCCTATGTAGCCAGGTCCCATCTACTGTCCTTCTGACCCTATGTAGCCAGGTCCCATCTACTATCCTTCTGACACTATGTACCCAGGTCCCATCTACTATCCTTCTGACCCTATGTAGCCAGGTCCCATCCACTATCCTTCTGACCCTATGTAGCCAGGTCCCATTTACTATCCTTCTGACCCTATGTAGCCAGGTCCCATCTACTGTCCTTCTGACCCTATGTAGCCAGGTCCCATCTACTATCCTTCTGACGCTATGTAGCCAGGTCCCATCTACTATCCTTCTGACCCTATGTAGCCAGGTCCCATCTACTGTCCTTCTGACCCTATGTAGCCAGGTCCCATCCACTATCCTTCTGACCCTATGTAGCCAGGTCCCATTTACTATCCTTCTGACCCTATGTAGCCAGGTCCCATCTACTGTCCTTCTGACCCTATCTAGCCAGGTCCCATCTACTATCCTTCTGACACTATGTACCCAGGTCCCATCTACTATCCTTCTGACCCTATGTAGCCAGGTCCCATCCACTATCCTTCTGACCCTATGTAGCCAGGTCCCATTTACTATCCTTCTGACCCTATGTAGCCAGGTCCCATCTACTGTCCTTCTGACCCTATGTAGCCAGGTCCCATCTACTATCCTTCTGACGCTATGTAGCCAGGTCCCATCTACTATCCTTCTGACGCTATGTAGCCAGGTCCCATCTACTATCCTTCTGACCCTATCTAGCCAGGTCCCATCTACTATCCTTCTGACCCTATGCAGCCAGGTCCAATCTACTATCCTTCTGACCCTATGCAGCCAGGTCCAATCTACTATCCTTCTGACCCTATGTAGCCAGGTCCTATCTATTATCATTCTGACCCTATGTAGCCAGGTCCAATCTACTATCCTTCTGACCCAGGTCCCATCTACTATCCTTCTGACCCTATGTAGCCAGGTCCAATCTACTATCCTTCTGACCCTATGTAGCCAGGTCCCATCTACTATCCTTCTGACCCAGGTCCCATCTACTATCCTTCTGACCCTATGTAGCCAGGTCCATCTACTATCCTTCTGACCCTATGTAGCCAGGTCCCATCTACTATCCTTCAGACCCTATGTAGCCAGGTCCCATCTACTATACTTCTGACCCTATGTAGCCAGGTCCCATCTACTATCCTTCTGACCCTATGTAGCCAGGTCCCATCTACTATCCTTCTGACCCTATGTAGCCAGGTCCCATCTACTATCCTTCTGACCCTATGTAGCCAGGTCCCATCTACTATCCTTCTGATCCTATGTAGCCAGGTCCCATCTACGATCCTTCTGACCCAGGTCCCATCTAATATCCTTCTGACCCTATGTAGCCAGGTCCCATCTACTATCCTACTATGTAGCCAGGTCCCATCTACTATCCTTCTGACGCTATGTAGCCAGGTCCCATCTACTATCATACTGACCCTATGTAGCCAGTTCCCATCTACTATCCTTCTGACGCTATGTAGCCAGGTCCAATCTACTATCCTTCTGACCCTATGTAGCCAGGTCCCATCTACTATCCTTCTGACCCTATGTAGCCAGGTCCCATCTACTATCCTTCTGACCCTATGTAGCCAGGTCCCATCTACTATCCTTCTGACCCTATATAGCCAGGTCCCATCTACTATCCTTCTGACCCTATGCAGCCAGGTCTCATCTACTATCCTTCTGATCCTATGTAGCCAGGTCCCATCTACGATCCTTCTGACCCAGGTCCCATCTAATATCCTTCTGACCCTATGTAGCCAGGTCCCATCTACTATCCTACTATGTAGCCAGGTCCCATCTACTATCCTTCTGACGCTATGTAGCGAGGTCCCATCTACTCTCCTTCTGACCATATGTAGCCAGGCCCCATCTATGATCCTTCTGACCCTATGTAGCCAGGCCCCATCTATGATCCTTCTGACCCTATGTAGCCAGGCCCCATCTATGATCCTTCTGACCCAGGTCCATCTACTATCCTTCTGACCCTATGTAGCCAGGTCCATCTACTATCCTTCTGACCCTATGTAGCCAGGTCCCATCTACTATCCTTCTGACACTATGCAGCCAGGTCCCATCTACTATCCTTCTGAACCTATGTAGCCAGGTCCCATCTACTATCCTTCTGACCCTATGTAGCCAGGTCCCATCTACTATCCTTCTGACCCTATCTAGCCAGGTCCCATCTACTATCCTTCTGACCCTATGTAGCCAGGTCCAATCTACTATCCTTCTGACCCAGGTCCCATCTACTATCCTTCTGACCCTATGTAGCCAGGTCCAATCTACTATCCTTCTGACCCTATGTAGCCAGGTCCCATCTACTATCCTTCTGACCCTATGTAGCCAGGTCCCATCTACTATCCTTCTGACCCTATGTAGCCAGGTCCATCTACTATCCTTCTGACCCTATGTAGCCAGGTCCCATCTACTATCCTTCAGACCCTATGTAGCCAGGTCCCATCTAGTATCCTTCTGACCCTATGTAGCCAGGTCCCATCTACTATCCTTCTGACCCTATGCAGCCAGGTCCCATCTACTATCCTTCTGACCCTATGTAGCCAGGTCCCATCTACTATCCTTCTGACCCTATATAGCCAGGTCCCATCTACTATCCTTCTGACCCTATGTAGCCAGGTCCCATCCACTATCCTTCTGACCCTATGTAGCCAGGTCCCATCTACTATCCTACTGACCCTGTGCAGCCAGGTCCCATCTACTATCCTTCTGACCCTATGTAGCCAGGTCCCATTTACTATCCTTCTGACCATATGTAGCCAGGTCCCATTTACTTTTTTTTAACTCGTAGCAAGTGTGGCTTGTTTGGTGTCTGCTGTGAAGGAATACCACAACTAGTCAACTACTTGATCGATGAAGGAGTGTCATCAGGCAAAGGCAGCAGCTCAGTCATCAACTCCATGCACCTTATCTTCACCAGCTATGGAGTTGGGGAAACACCTATGGACCTGAATTGTGATAACTGTGGTGGCCAAAGCAAGAACAAGTTTGTGATCTGGTGTTGTGCCCGGCGGACCATGCACAAGCTCCACCACAGTCTGGACCTTCACTTCCTGATCACGGGCCACACCAAGTGGTGCTTCGGCCTCATCAAACAGGGCTTCAGAAAGACTAGAGTGAACGCTTTGTCTGAGATTGCTGGTATTGTGAAGGACAGCACTGTGATAGGGGTCATCATCCCACGGCTGGTTGGACTGGAGGATGGTACGGTGCTAGGGGAAAGCTATGGGAGGCAACAACACCTGACTCCCTACTTCAGGCCGCTGCCACAGATCAGGCAGTACCAGCACTTCAGGTGAATATAATTTTCATTACATTGTCTGAGGTTATTCGTATTATCTAAACTTGGGAAGTGAGTTGATGTTGTGCAAGGTTGTAATGTCTTAATTGTTTTTGTTTTTCCTGTTTTACAGATTCAATCCTCTGGAGCCTGGTGTTGTTGTTGCCAAGGAGCGTTGGGACTCAGTCGGGACCAGGTTTCAGCTGCTGCACAACGCTGACATCCTTCCATCCATAGATGGTCAGCCTGTACAAGCACCACCTGAACTGGACACAGCTTGACAAACATACCTTTTTGAGAAGATCAGGGAGTTTTGTGATGAAGAGGCTATGGACATCACAGGCCCTGCACCAAAGTCAAGGGCAGGACAGAAACAGGTTCTCCGAATATAGATTCCCTTGTTCATGATTTGGACGGACCAGTCATCAGTATTATCTGCAGTGCCTCTATTCACATGACTCTCTCTCAACACACACGCCATACGTTGCTGCTACTATTTATATTTTAACCTGCTGCTCAGCCACTCTACCTCTGATTGTATCATCTATCACTGATATGGTTATTGATATTGTTCTTGTACATACTGTATATTGTTTTATTTATATTGACACTATCTATTTCTGATATTGCTACTATGCAAGTTACCATTCATAGGCTGTAACGTTTACATCTTTTGTGGAGACACATCAATTTAGATGTGTCTGGGTAATGTAGTGTTTCTGGGTAATGTAGTGTTCCTGGGTAATGTAGTGTTTCTGGGTAGTGTAGTGTTTCTGGGTAATGTAGTGTTTCTGGGTAATGTAGTGTTTCTGGGTAATGTAGTGTTCCTGGGTAATGTAGTGTTCCTGGGTAATGTAGTGTTCCTGGGTAATGTAGTGTTTCTGGGTAGTGTAGTGTTCCTGGGTAATGTAGTGTTTCTGGGTAATGTAGTGTTCCTGGGTAATGTAGTGTTCCTGGGTAATGTAGTGTTTCTGGGTAGTGTAGTGTTTCTGGGTAATGCAGTGTTTCTGGGTAATGCAGTGTTTCTGGGTAATGTAGTGTTCCTGGGTAATGTAGTGTTCCTGGGTAATGTAGTGTTCCTGGGTAGTGTAGTGTTTCTGGGTAATGTAGTGTTTCTGGGTAATGTAGTGTTCCTGGGTAATGTAGTGTTCCTGGGTAATGTAGTGTTCCTGGGTAATGTAGTGTTTCTGGGTAGTGTAGTGTTTCTGGGTAATGCAGTGTTTCTGGGTAATGCAGTGTTTCTGGGTAATGTAGTGTTCCTGGGTAATGTAGTGTTCCTGGGTAATGTAGTGTTTCTGGGTAGTGTAGTGTTTCTGGGTAATTTAGTGTTTCTGGGTAAGCGTCATGTTTATAAAATATTTTTATTTGGATACTTTCTGTTTACCTGAAATTCGTCCTTATTGTAGGCTACTAGTTTTACCACTTTTAGTCTACATCTTTACTACACTACTCACTGTTTAGCACATCACCTTGCATGTGAATCCTTAAGGGCTAGGCGTCCCGCTAGCAGGACAACTTCCGGTGAATCTGAAGGGCAATTCAAATAAATCATCAGAAAAATGATGGATATTAAACATTTAGGTACATATAAGTTTCTTATATCGCTGAAAGCTCAAATTCTTGTTAATCTAACTGCACTGTCTGATTTACAGTAGATATTACAGTGAAAACATACCATGTGATTGTTTTGAGGACGGCGACCCACATCAAAACATTTTTCCACCTGCACAGGTTTCATAAATTCACAAATAGCGATTAAATATTCACTTACTTTTTGAAACTCTTCCTCTGATTTGTTAACCATATGGTCCCAGCTATAGCATGTCGTTTTGTTAGATAAAATCCTTCTTGATATCCCAAAAGTCTGTTTATTTGGTGCCATCGTTTTGAGTTCCACTCGTTCAACATGCAGAGAAAGGAATCAAAAATTCTACCTCTACACTTTGTTTCAACAAGTCAAAATACATTTCTATTGACTCCTCAGGTACCCTAAAATGTAATGAAACTATAATATTTATTACGGAAAGAAGTATGTTCAATAGGAAACTGATTTTAGTCCTGTCTTCATGGGACGCAAACACACATTTCCAAGACTGTGTCCCTTTACTAAAACTGATATTTCTTATTTGTTTTTGAAGTTACAAGCCTGAAACCTTGAACAAAGACTGCTGACACCCTGTGGAAGCCATAGAAACTGCATCCAGGGAGCTAAGTTTCAATATGACCTTTTACTTGCCTTTCTAAGAGGATGGTATCTAAAACAAACATTCTACCATATCTATTGTGTTATATTCTCCTACATAATTAAACATGTCTACATCTTCAAAGTGTTCTCTTTGAAATGGTACCAATTATATGCATATCCTGGCTTCAGGGCCTGAGCAACTCAAATGCAGTGTATGACATACCAATTTGTAAATCTGAGTCTCTACGTTTATGTGGCCAGGTCATCTATCAAAATCAAATCAAATATATTTATAAAGCCCTTCGTACATCAGCTGATATCTCAAAGTGCTGTACAGAAACCCAGCCTAAAACCCCAAACAGCAAGCAATGCAGGTGTAGAAGCACAGTGGCTAGGAAAAACTCCCTAGAAAGGCCAAACCCTAGCAAGAAACCTAGAGAGGAACCAGGCTGTGCCGGGTGGAGATTATAACAGAACATGGCTAAGATGTTCAAATGTTCATAGATGACCAGCAGGGGTAAATAATAATAATCACAGTAGTTGTCAAGAGTGCAACAGGTCAGCACCTCAGGAGTAAATGTCAGTTGGCTTTTCATAGCCGATCATTCAGAGTATCTCTACCGCTCCTGCTGTCTCTAGAGAGTTGAAAACCGCAGGTCTGGGACAGGTAGCATGTCCGGTGAACAGGTAGCCAGAGGCAGAACAGTTGAAACTGGATCAGCAGCATGGCCAGGCGGACTGGGGACAGCAAGGAGTCATCAGGCCAGGTAGTCCTGCGGCATGATCCTAGGGATCAGGTCCTCCGAGAGAAAGAAAGAAAGAGAATTAGAGAGAGCATAATTAAATTCACACAGGACACCAGATAAGACTCCAGATATAACAAACTGACCCTAGCCCCCCGACACATAAACTACTGCAGCATAAATACTGGTGGCTTGAGACAGGAGGGGTCAGGAGACACTGTGGCCCCATCCGATGATACCCCCGGACAGGGCCAAACAGGAAGGATATAACCCCACACACTTTGCCAAAGCACAGCCCCAACACTACTAGAGGGATATCTTTAACCACCAACTTACCATCCTGACACAAGGCCGAGTATAGCCCACAAAGATCTCTGCCATGGCACAATTCCAGTGATTCAACTCACTCAAGTGACGGACCCCTCCGACATGGAAGAGCACCAGTAAGTCAGTGACTCAGTCCCTGTAATAGGGTTAGAGGCATAGAATCCCAGTGGAATGAAGGGAACCGGCCAGGCAGAGACAGCAAGGGCGGTTCGTTGCTCCAGAGCCTTTCTGTTCACCTTCCCACCCATGGGCCAGACTACACTCAATCATATGACCCACTGAAGAGATGAGTCTTCAGTAAAGACTGATGGGGCTATGGGAAATACTGCCGCCTTTGGATGAATTGTGTGCCCAAAGTAAACTTAAAAAAAACTGTCAAAAATTGCTAATATATGCATATAATAATTATTATTGAATAGAAAACACTCTAAAGCTTCTAAAACCGTTCGAATTATGTCTGTATGTAAAGCAGAACTCACAGGTTAGCCATTCTCCCAAACTCTCTCTCTCTCCTAAGAAAGTTGCTCCAACTTTGACGTCATCGCCCCCACCCTTCCCAACCAGCTATGGATCTGGGAACAGTTTCTATTTCTTCAGCGCGCTCTCATCTTTCAATGAGACGTGGAACGGAGAAAATAGCACGAGCTTTGACTGCTTGGCGGGCAAAATACTGAGGTGTCACGAGTTTTCAGGTGCGCGCTCTGTGAAAAGGGTATTTTTTCCCATCTTGGCTGAAGAGAGTTCGTTATGTTTGATTTAATCGCCAATTGTTTTGTACGTTAAAAACATCCTAAAGCTTGATTCTGCACTTAGTTTGACCAGTTTAGTCGACATATAATATGTAAATTTGAAGTTTTGATGCGCAATTTTCGTGATCAGAAGTCCTTTTTGGGGTAATTCACCTGAAGATGTAAGCTTTTGCTAATACAAAGACACACCAACAGCAACCAAACGTTATATTAGGTAAGTATAACTCCTTCCACGGCATTCTTGTCGAAGACCATCAAAGGTAAGGGAATATTTATGTTATAAAATTGTATTTTTGTCGAATCCAACATAGTAGAGAAATAATGCTAATGGCTGAGCGCCGTCTCAGATTATTGAATAGTGAACGAATTCTGTAACGTTAAAAATAAATGTAACACAGCGTTTGCATTAAGAAGAAGTGTATCTTTCTAAATATATGTAGAACATGTATATTTAGTCAAAGTTTATGATGTTTATTGCTGTTATCTGGCGTTAGCTGCCAGAGATATTTATAATTCCTCCGGTCATTTCTGCTGCATTTTTTGAACACGGCTCAATGTAAATGGAGATTTATGGATATAAATTGCATATTATTGAAAAAAACATAAATGTACTGTGTAACATGTGCTATTACTGTCATCTGATGAAGATTTTCAAAAAGTTAGTGAATTATTTTTCTTTTAATCCTGCGTTGGTGATTGTGCTATTTTGCATAGCCATGTGGCTACATATTGTATGTTTTCCTAGTGGTGGTTTAACATAAATATGTGCTATGTTTTCGCTGTAAAACATTTTAAAATTCTGACATGCTAGGTAGATGAACAAGCTGTTTATCTTTCATTTAAGCTATTGGACTTGTTAATGTGTGGAGGTTAAATATTTTTAAGAATATTTTTGCTTTCCCTGCTCCACCGTTTGGGCTGAAGGGGGGGGGGGTTCCTAGTTGGGAACCCGTAGCCCCATATGGTTTTAAAGGTTGAGACGGAGTTTGCGTCTCTGACATGGATAGGCAGACCGTTCCATAATAATGGAGAATAATATAGTAGAAAGCCCTGCCTCCAGCTGTTTGCTTTGAAATTCTAGAGACAATTAGAAGGCCTGTGTCTTGTGACCGTAGTGTACGTGTAGGTATGTACGGCAGGACCAAATCAGAGAGATAGGTAGGAGCAAGCCCATGTAATGCTTTGAAGGTTAGCAGTAAAACCTTGAAATCATACAGCACTCCATCACTCTCCTTGGTCAAATAATAATTTTAGATTCTTCAAAGTAGCCACCCTTTGCCTTGATGACAGCTTTGCACACTCTTGACATTCTCTTAACCAGCTTCACCTGAAAGTTTTTTCCAACTATCTTGAAGGAGTTCCTACATATGCTGAGCACTTGTTGGCTGCTTTTCCTTCACTCTGCGGTCCAACTCATCCCAAACCATCTCAATTGGGTTGAGTTTGGGTGATTGTGGAGGCCAGGTCATCTGATGCAGCACTCCATCACTCTCCTTATTGGTAAAACAACCCTTACACAGCCTGGAGGTATTTTTTGGTTCATTGTCCTGTTGAAAAACAAATGATAGTCCCACTAAGCCCAAACCAGATGGGATGGCGTATTGCTGCAGAATGCTGTGGTAGTCATGCTGGTTAAGTGTGCCTTGAATTCTAAATAAATAACAGACAGTGTCACCAGCAAAGCACCCCCACACCATCATACCTCCAAGCTTCACGGAGGGAACCACACATGCAGAGATCATCCATTCACCTATTCTGCATCTCACTAAAACACGGCAGTTGGAATTTGAACATCAGACCAAAGGACAGATTTCCACCGGTCTAACATGCTGACCACATCACTCGCATCGCTTGTGCTAAATAAATGTACATATACATGTTATTCAAACATCAATGAATATCTGCGCAGTCAGGCGCTAAAATAGAGCTGTATTCCATTTATGGCACTTGATGCGCTTCTCCTCATTGGTTTTTAGGAGCACGTGGGTGATTGAAAGTTAAACTGAGATTCACACTCCAGTCCAGTTGTTGGTGCCACCTTAAAGTTATTTGCCAACCGCCATATAAAGTCCATAGAAGAAGAAGAAGCCTGAAGAAGGAGAGATTACTAGAAACACACGTTTACCCTTTTGTCTGTGGATTAATTGTCAGACTAGAGGACCTTGTGCATTTCAGGTAAAATAACTACCCAATGTTTATATCCCAGGACAAATTAGCTAGCAACAGCAACCTAGCTCGCTACGTGTCCATAAATGTTTAATTAATGCCTTTCGACCTGTCCCCAAATAAATATAGTTGGTTTAGAGTTCGTTTGATATTTCAACCTGCATGTCCTGAACGTTTCTGGTGTGCATGGACAAAATCAACATGCGCGCAATGGTGCACGTGGAAGGCACGTGCACGAGCGGTCTAATGTCCATTGCTCGTGTTTCTTGGCCCAGGAAAGTCTCTTCTTCTTGTTGGTGTCCTTTAGTAGTGGTTTCCTTGCAGCAATTTGACCATGAAGGCCTGATTCACCCAGTCTCCTCTCAACAGTTGATGTTGAGATGAGTCTGTTACTTGAACTCTGTGAAGAATTTATTTGGGCTGCAATCTGAGGCTGGTAACTCTAATGAACATATCCCCTGCAGTAGAGGTAACTCTGGGTCTTCCTTTCCTGTGGCGATCCTCATGAGAGACATGAGAGACAGTTTCATCATAGCACTTTATGGTTTTTGCGACTGCACTTAAAGAAACTTTCAAAGTTTTTGAAATGTTCCACATTGACTGATCTTCTTTTAAAGTAATGGACTGTTGTTTCTCTTTGCTTATCTGAGCTGTTTGTGCTATAATATGGACTTGGTCTTAATAATAAATATATATTCTGTATATCACCTTGTCATGGCTCAAACACATTAAGAAGGAAAGCAATTACACAAATTACCTTTTGACAGCACTCAACTGTTAATTGAAAAGCATTCCAGGTGACTACCTCGTGAAGCTGGTTGAGATAAGCTGTCGTCAAGGCAAAGGGTGGCTACTTTGAAAAATTTCAAATATAAAATATATTTTGATTTGATTAACTCTTTTTTGGTTACTACATGATTATTCCATATGTCATTTCATAGTTTTGATGTCAATATTATTCTACAATGTAGACAATAGTAAAAAGAAAGGAACGCCCTTGAATGAGTAGTAGGTGTGTCCAAACTTTGACTTTATATATTTACAAAAACATTTATATGGGGGATTGGAAATGATGCAGACAATTACATTGATGGAAGCTACAATCTATCTGCAATTTTAAAGCTGATCTACCCCTAAAGATAAAAATACCCAAATATGTTCTCTTGTTCGAGCTATGAGTGTTTAAAATAGCTTCCAGAGAAGGTCAGGTAACTGTTCTCTTTATGACATGGCGTCCGTTTCCAGGCAAATTAAGTCTCTGGCTCCAGAGGAGTGGTGCAGGACCCCAACCTGAGGGGACTAGCGAACAGGATCTCTTCACATAGAGACCCTAATCTCCCTCTGTCTTCAGCCTCATTACCTCTGAGGTTCCAGAGGAGTGGTGCAGGACCCCAACCTGAGGGGACTAGCGAACAGGATCTCTTCACATAGAGACCCTAATCTCCCTCTGTCTTCAGCCTCATTACCTCTGAGGTTCCAGAGGAGTGGTGCAGGACCCCAACCTGAGGGGACTAGCAGGATTAAAGTCCTTGTTCTCATTGCGAAGGGCTGTGATCTCAGCAGAGGTCCTGTGATGGAATCAGATCGCTCAGGGGGATGAACAGCATACCAGGACCTGGCACAGGAAAGAAGGAGAGGTATGAAGCATCAGAGGTCAGGGATTAGAGTAATGTCCATTTTCATTTTCATTTGACCTTAATGTAACCAAATAAATTAGTCAAATGAGACTCAATCAAGTACAGGCTTAACTGAAAGACAACAGAATATAATAAAGATTTTTATTGAATAGTTTGGGGTCGACCTCATCTCCCAAGAATGCTCCTCAGAGCCATATGCTGGACAGCTGGCATCGAAACCCCCATGCTACGGGAAAGGAGATCCAATCATGGGCTTTGATAGGTCAAGAATTGTAATGTCTTAAAGGGACAGTGTAATGAATAGGTAAAGTACTGTATTAAAGAACATGTTCTCAAGTGGCCTACCTGGTTAAATAAAGGTGACCTGAAACACTAACGCACACAATCACACAGACCTGAAACACTAACAGACACACAGACCTGAAACACTAACTGACACACAGACCAGAAACACTAACACACACACACAGACCAGAAACACTAACACACACACAGACCTTAAACACTAACACACACACAGACCTGAAACACTAACAGACACAGTCGTACAGACCTGAAACACTAACACACACACAGACCTTAAACACTAACACACACACAGACCTTAAACACTAACACACACACAGACCAGAAACACTAACAGACACACAGACCTTAAACACTAACACACACACAGACCTTAAACACTAACACACACACAGACCTGAAACACTAACTGACACACAGACCAGAAACACTAACACACACACACACCCAGAAACACTAACACACACACACAGACCATAAACACTAACACACACACAGACCTTAAACACTAACACACACACAGACCTGAAACACTAAAAGACAAACAGACCTTAAACACTAACACACACACAGACCTTAAACACTAACACACACACAGACCTGAAACACTAAAAGACACACAGACCTTAAACACTAACACACACACACAGACCTTAAACACTAACACACACACACAGACCAAAAACACTAACATACACACAGACCTTAAACACTAACACACACACAGACCTTAAACACTAACACACACACAGACCTGAAACACTAAAAGACACACAGACCTTAAACACTAACACACACACACAGACCTTAAACACTAACACACACACACAGACCAAAAACACTAACACACACACAGACCTTAAACACTAACACAGACCTGAAACACTAACACACACACAGACCTTAAACACTAACACACACACAGACCTTAAACACTAACACACACACACAGACCTTAAACAATAACAGACACACAGACCTTAAACACTAACACACACACAGATCTTAAACACTAACACACATACACACAGACCTTAAACACTAACACACATACACACAGACCTTAAACACTAACAAACACACAGACCTTAAACAATAACACACACACATACCTTAAACAATGACACACACACACAGACCTTAAACACTAACACACACACACACACACACACACACACACACACACACACACACACACACACACACACACACACACACACACACACACACACACACACACACATACACACACACACACACACACACAGACCTTAAGCACTAACACACACACAAAGACCTTAAACACTAACACTAACACACACTCACAGACCTGAAACACTAACACACACACAGACCTTAAACACTAACACACACAGACCTTAAACACTAACACACACACACACAGACCTTAAACACTAACACACACACAGACCTTAAACACTAACACTAACACACACACAGACCTGAAACACTAACACACACACAGACCTGAAACACTAACACACACACAGACCTTAAACACTAACACTAACACAGACCTTAAACACTAACACACACACACAGACCTTAAACACTAACACACACACACACACACACAGACCTGAAATACTAACACACACACAGACCTTAAACACTAATACACACAGACCTTAAACACTAACACACACACAGACCTGAAATACTAACACACAAACAGACCATAAACACTAACACACACACACACAGACCTGAAACACTAACACACACACACAGACCTGAAACACTAACACACAAACAGACCATAAACACTAACACACACACACACACATACCTTAAACACTAACACACACACAGACCTTAAACACTAACACACACACAGACCTGAAATACTAACACACACACCGACCTTAAACACTAACACACACACACACAGACCTTAAACACTAACACACACACATACCTTAAACACTGACGCACACACACAGACCTTAAACACTAACACACACACACACACACACACACAGACCTTAAACACTAACACACACACAGACCTTAAGCACTAACACACACAGACTTTAAACACTAACACACACACACAGACCTGAAACACTAACACACACAGAGACCTTAAACACTAACACACACACACAGACCTTAAACACTAACACACACACACAGACCTTAAACACTAACACACACACAGACCTTAAACACTGACACACACACACAGACAGACCTTAAACACTAACACGCACACACACACAAAGACCTGAAACACTAACACACACACAGACCTGAAACACTAACACACAAACAGACCTTAAACACTAACACACACACAGACCTTAAACTCTAACACACACACACAGACCTTAAACACTAACACACACACAGACCTGAAACACTAACACAGACCTTAAACACTAACACACACACACAGACCAGAAACACTAACACACACACATACCTTAAACACTAACACACACAGACCTGAAACACTAACACTAACACAGACCTTAAACACTAACACACACACACAGACCTGAAACACTAACACACACACAGACCTTAAACACTAACACACACACAGACCTTAAACACTAACACACACACACAGGCCTTACACAATAACACACACACAGACCTTAAACACTAACACACACACACAGATCTTAAACACTAACACACATACACACAGACCTTAAACACTAACACACATACACACAGACCTTAAACACTAACAAACACACATACCTTAAACACTAACACACACACAGACCTTAAACACTAACACACACACAGACCTTGAACACTAACACACACACAGACCTTAAACACTAACACACACACACACACAGACCTGAAACACCAACACACACACAGACCTGAAACACTAACACACACACAGACCTTAAACACTAACACACACACAGACCTTAAACACTAACACACACACACAGACCTTAAACACTAACACACACACAGACCTTAAACACTAACACACACACACAGACCTGAAACACTAACACTAACACAGACCTTAAACACTAACACACACACACACAGACCTGAAACACTAACACACACACAGACCTTAAACACTAACACACACACAGACCTTAAACACTAACACACACACACACAGACCTTAAACAATAACACACACACAGACCTTAAACACTAACACACACACACAGATCTTAAACACTAAAACACATACACACAGACCTTAAACACTAACACACATACACACAGACCTTAAACACTAACAAACACACATACCTTAAACACTAACACACACACAGACCTTAAACACTAACACACACACAGACCTTAAACACTAACACACACACAGACCTTAAACACTAACACACACACACACAGACCTGAAACACCAACACACACACAGACCTGAAACACTAACACACACACAGACCTTAAACTCTAACACACACACACAGACCTTAAACACTAACACACACACAGACCTGAAACACTAACACAGACCTTAAACACTAACACACACACACAGACCAGAAACACTAACACACACACATACCTTAAACACTAACACACACAGACCTGAAACACTAACACTAACACAGACCTTAAACACTAACACACACACACACAGACCTGAAACACTAACACACACACAGACCTTAAACACTAACACACACACAGACCTTAAACACTAACACACACACACAGACCTTACACAATAACACACACACAGACCTTAAACACTAACACACACACACAGATCTTAAACACTAACACACATACACACAGACCTTAAACACTAACACACATACACACAGACCTTAAACACTAACAAACACACATACCTTAAACACTAACACACACACAGACCTTAAACACTAACACACACACAGACCTTGAACACTAACACACACACAGACCTTAAACACTAACACACACACACACAGACCTGAAACACCAACACACACACAGACCTGAAACACTAACACACACACAGACCTTAAACACTAACACACACACAGACCTTAAACACTAACACACACACACAGACCTTAAACACTAACACACACACAGACCTTAAACACTAACACACACACACAGACCTGAAACACTAACACTAACACAGACCTTAAACACTAACACACACACACACAGACCTGAAACACTAACACACACACAGACCTTAAACACTAACACACACACAGACCTTAAACACTAACACAGACACACACAGACCTTAAACAATAACACACACACAGACCTTAAACACTAACACACACACACAGATCTTAAACACTAAAACACATACACACAGACCTTAAACACTAACACACATACACACAGACCTTAAACACTAACAAACACACATACCTTAAACACTAACACACACACAGACCTTAAACACTAACACACACACAGACCTTAAACACTAACACACACACAGACCTTAAACACTAACACACACACACACAGACCTGAAACACCAACACACACACAGACCTGAAACACTAACACACACACAGACCTTAAACACTAACACACACACAGACCTTAAACACTAACACACACACACACACAGACCTTAAACACTAACACACACACACAGACCTTAAACACTAACATACACACAGACCTGAAACACTAACACACACACAGACCTGAAACACTAACACACACAGACCTTAAACACTGACACACACACAGACCTGAAACACTAACACGCACACACATACCTGAAACACTAACACACACACAGACCTGAAATACTAACACACAATCAGACCTTAAACACTAACACACACACACAGACCTTAAACACTAACACTAACACACATACACAGACCTTTAACACTAACACACACACAGACCTGAAACACTAACACACACACACAGACCTGAAACACTAACACACACACACAGACCTTAAACACTAACACACACACCGACCTTAAACACTAACACACACACACACACACACACACAGACCTTAAACACTAACACACACACAGACCTTAAGCACTAACACACACAGACTTTAAACACTAACACACACACACAGATCTGAAAAACTAACACACACAGAGACCTTAAACACTAACACACACACACACACACACAGACCTTAAACACTAACACACACACAGACCTTAAACACTAACACACACACAGACCTTAAACACTAACACACACACACAGACCTTAAACACTAACATACACACAGACCTGAAACACTAACACACACACAGACCTGAAACACTAACACACACAGACCTTAAACACTGACACACACAGACCTGAAACACTAACACGCACACACATACCTGAAACACTAACACACACATAGACCTGAAATAATAACACACAAACAGACCTTAAACACTAACACACACACACAGACCTTAAACACTAACACTAACACACATACACAGACCTTTAACACTAACACACACACAGACCTGAAACACTAACACACACACACAGACCTGAAACACTAACACACACACAGACCTTAAACACTAACACACACACCGACCTTAAACACTAACACACACACACAGACCTTAAACACTAACACACACACATACCTTAAACACTGACGCACACACACAGACCTTAAACACTAACACACACACACACACACACAGACCTTAAACACTAACACACACACAGACCTTAAGCACGAACACACACAGACTTTAAACACTAACACACACACAGATCTGAAAAACTAACACACACAGAGACCTTAAACACTAACACACACACACACAGAACTTAAACACTAACACACACACACAGACCTTAAACACTAACACACACAGACCTTAAACACTGACACACACACACAGACAGACCTTAAACACTAACACGCACACACACACAAAGACCTGAAACACTAACACACACACAGACCTGAAACACTAACACACAAACAGACCTTAAACACTAACACACACACAGACCTTAAACACTAACACACACACACAGACCTTAAACACTAACACACACACAGACCTGAAACACTAACACAGACCTTATACACTAACACACACACACAGACCAGAAACACTAACACACACACATACCTTAAACACTAACACACACAGACCTGAAACACTAACACTAACACAGACCTTAAACACTAACACACACACAGACCTTAAACACTAACACACACACACAGACCTTAAACAATAACACACACACAGACCTTAAACACTAACACACACACACAGATCTTAAACACTAACACACATACACACAGACCTTAAACACTAACACACATACACACAGACCTTAAACACTAACAAACACACAGACCTTAAACACTAACATACACACAAACCTTAAACACTAACACACACACAGACCTTAAACACTAACACACACACAGACCTTAAACACTACACACAAACAGACCTTAAACACTGACACACACACAGACCTGAAACACTAACACGCACACACAGACCTGAAACACTAACACACACACAGACCTTAAACACTAACACACACACACAGACCTTAAACACTAACACACACACAGACCTTAAACACTAACACACACACATACCTTAAACACTGACGCACACACACAGACCTTAAACACTAACACACACACACACACACACAGACCTTAAACACTAACACACACACAGACCTTAAGCACTAACACACACAGACTTTAAACACTAACACACACACACAGATCTGAAAAACTAACACACACAGAGACCTTAAACACTAACACACACACACAGACCTTAAACACTATCACACACACACAGACCTTAAACACTAACACACACAGACCTTAAACACTGACACACACACACAGACAGACCTTAAACACTAACACGCACACACACACAAAGACCTGAAACACTAACACACACACAGACCTGAAACACTAACACACAAACAGACCTTAAACACTAACACACACACACAGACCTTAAACACTAACACACACACAGACCTTAAACACTAACACACACACACAGACCTTAAACACTAACACACACACAGACCTGAAACACTAATACACACACAGACCTTAAACACTAACACACACACCGACCTTAAACACTGACACACACACACAGACCTTAAACACTAACACACACACACAGACCTGAAACACTAACACACACACAGACCTTAAACACTGACACACACACACAGACCTTAAACACTACACACACACAGACCTTAAACACTGACACACACACAGACCTGAAACACTAACACACACACAGACCTTAAACACTAACACACACAGACCTTAAACACTAACACACACACACAGACCTTAAACACTAACACACACACATACCTTAAACAATGACACACACACACACAGACCTTAAACACTAACACACACACAGACCTTAAGCACTAACACACACACAAAGACCTTAAACACTAACACACACTCACAGACCTGAAACACTAACACACACACAGACCTTAAACACTAACACACACACAGACCTTAAACACTAACACACACACACAGACCTTAAACACTAACACACACACAGACCTTAAACACTGACACACACACACAGACCTTAAACACTAACACACACACACACACAGACCTGAAACACTAACACACACACAGACCTTAAACACTGACACACACACACACAGACCTTAAACACTAACACACACACACAGACCTTAAACACTAACACACACACAGACCTTAAACACTGACACACACACACAGACCGTAAACACTAACACACACACACACACACACAGACCTGAAACACTAACACACACACAGACCTGAAACACTAACACACAAACAGACCTTAAACACTAACACACACACAGACCTTAAACACTAACACACACACACACAGACCTTAAACACTAACACTAACACACACACAGACCTGAAACAATAACACACACACAGACCTGAAACACTAACACTAACACAGACCTTAAACACTAACACACACACACAGACCTTAAACACTAACACACACACACAGACCTTAAACACTAACACACACACAGACCTTAAACAAAAACACACACACACTCATGAAATACTAACACACACACAGACCTTAAACACTAACACACACACAGACCTGAAACACTAACACACACACACAGACCTGAAACACTAACACACAAACAGACCATAAACACTAACACACACACACACACATACCTTAAACACTAACACACACACAGACCTTAAACACTAACACACACACAGACCTTAAACACTAACACACACACAGACCTGAAATACTAACACACACACAGACCTTAAACACTAACACTAACACACACACACAGACCTTTAACACTAACACACACATAGACCTGAAACACTAACACACACACAGACCTTAAACACTAACACACACACCCACCTTAAACACTAACACACACACACAGACCTTAAACACTAACACACACACATACCTTAAACACTGACGCACACACACAGACCTTAAACACTAACACACACACACACACACACAGACCTTAAACACTAACACACACACAGACCTTAAGCACTAACACACACAGACTTTAAACACTAACACACACACACAGACCTGAAACACTAACACACACACAGAGACCTTAAACACTAACACACACACAGACCTTAAACACTAACACACACACACATACCTTAAACACTAACACACACACAGACCTGAAACACTAACACACACACAGACCTGAAACACTAACACACACACAGACGTTAAACACTAACACACACACAGACCTGAAACACTAACACACACACAGACCTGAAACACTAACACACACACAGACCTTAAACACTAACACACACACCGACATTAAACACTGACACACACACACAGACCTTAAACACTAACACACACACACACACACAGACCTGAAACACTAACACACACACAGACCTTAAACACTGACACACACACAGACCTGAAACACTAACACACACACAGACCTGAAACACTAACACACACACAGACCTTAAACAAAAACACACACACAGACCTGAAATACTAACACACACACAGACCTTAAACACTAAAACACACACAGACCTTAAACACTAACACTAACACACACACAGACCTTAAACACTAACACACACACAGACCTTAAACACTCACACACACACAGACCTGAAACACTAACACACACACAGACCTTAAACACTAACACACACACATACCTTAAACACTGACACACACACACAGACCTTAAACACTAACACACACACACAGACCTGAAACACTAACACACACACAGACCTTAAACACTGACACACACACAGACCTTTAACACTAACACACACATAGACCTGAAACACTAACACATACACAGACCTTAAACACTAACACACACACCGACCTTAAACACTAACACACACACACAGACCTTAAACACTAACACACACACATACCTTAAACACTGACGCACACACACAGACCTTAAACACTAACACACACACACACACACACACACAGACCTTAAACACTAACACACACACAGACCTTAAGCACTAACACACACAGACTTTAAACACTAACACACACACACAGACCTGAAACACTAACACACACAGAGACCTTAAACACTAACACACACACAGACCTTAAACACTAACACACACACACAGACCTTAAACACTAACACACACACAGACCTTAAACACTAACACACACACAGACCTGAAACACTAACACACACACACAGACCTGAAACACTAACACACACACAGACCTTAAACACTAACACACACACACATACCTTAAACACTAACACACACACAGACCTGAAACACTAACACACACACAGACCTGAAACACTAACACACACACAGACGTTAAACACTAACACACACACAGACCTGAAACACTAACACACACACAGACCTGAAACACTAACACACACACAGACCTTAAACACTAACACACACACCGACATTAAACACTGACACACACACACAGACCTTAAACACTAACACACACACACACACAGACCTGAAACACTAACACACACACAGACCTTAAACACTGACACACACACAGACCTGAAACACTAACACGCACACACAGACCTGAAACATTAACACACACACAGACCTTAAACACTAACACACACACAGACCTTAAACACTAACACACACACAGACCTTAAACACTAACACACACACAGACCTGAAACACTAACACACACACAGACCTTAAACACTAACACATACACAGACCTTAAACACTAATACACACACAGACCTTAAACACTAAAACACACACAGACCTTAAACACTAACACTAACACACACACAGACCTTAAACACTAACACACACACACATACCTTAAACACTAACACACACACAGACCTGAAACACTAACACACACACAGACCTGAAACACTAACACACACACAGACGTTAAACACTAACACACACACAGACCTGAAACACTAACACACACACAGACCTGAAACACTAACACACACACAGACCTTAAACACTAACACACACACCGACATAAACACTGACACACACACACAGACCTTAAACACTAACACACACACACACACAGACCTGAAACACTAACACACACACAGACCTTAAACACTGACACACACACAGACCTGAAACACTAACACGCACACACAGACCTGAAACATTAACACACACACAGACCTTAAACACTAACACACACACAGACCTTAAACACTAACACACACACAGACCTTAAACACTAACACACACACAGACCTGAAACACTAACACACACACAGACCTTAAACACTAACACATACACAGACCTTAAACACTAATACACACACAGACCTTAAACACTAAAACACACACAGACCTTAAACACTAACACTAACACACACACAGACCTTAAACACTAACACACACACACATACCTTAAACACTAACACACACACAGACCTGAAACACTAACACACACACAGACCTGAAACACTAACACACACACAGACGTTAAACACTAACACACACACAGACCTGAAACACTAACACACACACAGACCTGAAACACTAACACACACACAGACCTTAAACACTAACACACACACCGACATTAAACACTGACACACACACACAGACCTTAAACACTAACACACACACACACACAGACCTGAAACACTAACACACACACAGACCTTAAACACTGACACACACACAGACCTGAAACACTAACACGCACACACAGACCTGAAACATTAACACACACACAGACCTTAAACACTAACACACACACAGACCTTAAACACTAACACACACACAGACCTTAAACACTAACACACACACAGACCTGAAACACTAACACACACACAGACCTTAAACACTAACACATACACAGACCTTAAACACTAATACACACACAGACCTTAAACACTAAAACACACACAGACCTTAAACACTAACACTAACACACACACAGACCTTAAACACTAACACACACACAGACCTTAAACACTCACACACACACAGACCTGAAACACTAACACACACACAGACCTTAAACACTAACACACACACATACCTTAAACACTGACACACACACACAGACCTTAAACACTAACACACACACACAGACCTTAAACACTAACACAAACACAGACCTGAAACACTAACACACACACAGACCTTAAACACTGACACACACACACACAGACCTTAAACACTAACACACACACACACACACACACACACACACACACACACACACACACACACACACACACACACACACACACACACACACACACACACGCACACAGACCTTAAACACTAACACACACACAGACCTTAAACACTGACACACACACACACAGACCTTAAACACTACACACACACAGACCTTAAACACTAACACACACACACAAACGTTTTTTATTAACATAATTGGTGAAGCAAAGGGAAATTCTAAATTGATATGGGAGAATCTAAAAAAGTTAACAGGGAAAGACCATAGTAACACTGCAAAAAGACTAGAAATCATGGTGAATAACAATCTAACACAGGATGCAGTCGAAATAGCAATAGCCTTCAATTACTACTTTATTGACTCTGTCAGGGTACTGACACAGAACCCCTCCACTGGTTTCTTGGGCTCAGTGCTAGTGAATGACACTCAACCTGTCTTCATCATAAGGGAGGTTTCTGAGTCAAAGGTGAACAAGGTGATTAGCTCACTAAAGAACTCTAAAGCCAAAGATGTGTTTGAGATGGACTCTACCTTTCTTAAAAACTACAAAGAGTCACTCATTGGAACCATTACTAAGGTCACCAACACATCTATTGGTCTCGGTGTGTTTCCAAGGGTATGGAAGTCGGCCATAATAACGGCCATCTTTAAATCAGGCGACCCTGCTGTAAGTAACTACAGGCCCATTAGTATACTACCTGTGGTGTCAGGTGTAAAAGTGTGTAGCAGAACAACTGATTGCCCACCTCAACAACAGCCCCTTCACATTACACTCCATGCAGTTTGGCTTCAGAGCGAAACACTCCACAGAAACGGCCAACTGCTTTCTTCTGGAAAATGTGAAGTCAAAGATGGACAAAGGGGGTGCTGTTGGGGCTGTGTTTCTGGACCTAAGGAAGGCTTTTGATACTGTTAACCATGACATTCTCATCACAAAATTGTCAAAGTTCAACTTTTCCCCTGATGCCTTGAGATGGATGAAATCATACCTTAAAGGCAGAACTCAGTGTGTCAGAGTGAGCAATGAGCTGTCGCCCTATCGTAGCTATGATGTGGGCGTGCCCCAAGGGTCAATACTGGGGCCCCTCCTGTTCAGCCTGTACATTAATGATCTGCCTTCTGTCTGTACTGGGTCTGAAGTTCAAATGTATGCAGATGATACAGTGATATATGTGCATGCAAAGAGCAAACAACAAGCTGCACAAGAACTCACTACTGTAATGGTCCAGGTTACAAAGTGGCTCAGTGACTCGTGTTTGCATCTCAGTGTGAAAACAACTGTTTGCATGTTCTTCACAAAGAGGGCAACAGATGCTACTGAGCCAGATGTCTATGTGTCAGGGAAGAAGCTCCAGGTGGTATCTGATTTTAAGTACCTTGGCATCATACTTGATTCCAACCTCTCTTTTAAAAAGGATGTGAAAAAGGTAATTCAAATAACACACACACACACACAGACCTTAAACACTAACACACACACAGACCTTAAACACTAACACAGACCTTAAACACTAACACACACACAGACCTTAAACACGAACACACACACAGACCTTAAACACTAGCACACACACAGACCTTAAACACGAACACTAACACACAGAACTGAAACACGCACGCACGCACGCACGCACGCACGCACGCACACACACACACACACACACACACACACACACACACACACACACACACACACACACACACACACACACACACACACACACACACACACACACACACACACACACACACATACTCACAGATCTGGTAACTTATTCATTTTCTTAAGAACACAGTTATTATTAGGTTTAGCGGGTTATTTCTGATTATTATTTTTGTTATTATATAATCACCTGGTACACGCCGGGGACACGATAAGAGTCACTGGCAGGGACTTCCTGTGAAGTGTGTGTGTTGGGGGAGGGTCGTTCCACCCTGTTAAGTACTACAGGAAATGACCCAGTTAATACTCACGTATCAGCGTCTAGTAAAAGTACCATCTATGCAATCAAATGCATTCCTTTCTATAGCGTCCCCTAACCCTAACCCCCTCAGCAGCTACATCAACACAGAATGACATGGAACCATCTGGAGAAAGTCAGACATTCAATCAAAAAAGTTACTGGAAAATGTCTGGAAATACAATAAAAAACATTGTTATTAAATATTCAGAATGTTTATCAAAGTTTTGCAATAGCCTCAATACTCAAAATGATGGCGATTTAGATGTAATAATAATAATAACTTAGGACAACATGCCTAGTCTGTTACCGCTGACAATGTCCAATAAATAAATACATCTATGAAGCATATGGATATGCAGTGCATTCAGAAAGTATTCAGACCCCTTCTCTCTTCCACATTTTGCTACATTGCAGTTTTATTCTAAAATGGATTCAACAGTGTTCTCCCCCCCCCCCTTCTAAACACCCCATTATGACATCACAATACCCCATAATGACAAAACGAAAACAGGTTTTTAGAAATGTTTGCATTTTTTAAAATATAAAACACTGAAATATCACATTTACATAGGTATTCAGACCCTTTACTCAGTACTTTGTTGAAGCAACTTTGGCAGTGATTACAGCCTCTAGTCTTCTTGGGTATGATGCTACAAGCTTGGCACATCTGTATTTGGGGAGTTTCTCCCATTGTTCTCTGTCGATCCTCTCAAGCTCTGTCAGGTTGGATGGGGAGCATTGCTGCACAGCTATTTTCAGGTCTCCCCAGAGATGTTAGATCGCATTCAGGTCTGGGCTCTGGGTGGGCCACTCAAGGACATTCAGAGACTTGTCCTGAAGCCATTCCTTCGTTGTCTTGGCTGTGTGTGTAGGGTTGTTGTCCTGTTGGAAGGTGAACCTTCACCCCAGTCTGAGGTACTGAGTACGTTGAGTGAGCTGGAGCTGGTTTTCATCAAGGATCTCTCTGTACTTTGCTCCATTCAGCTTTCCCTCAATCCTGACTAGTCTCCCAGTCCCTGCCGCTTCCATCACCATGCTTCACAATAGGGTTGGTATTGGCCAGGTAATGAGCTGTGCCTGGATTCCTCCAGACGTGACCCTTGGCATTCAGTCCAAAGAGTTCAATCTTGGTTTCATCACACCAAGGAATCAATTATCGCATGGTCTGAGAGTCCGTTAGGTGCCTTTTGGCAAACTGCAAGCGGACTGTCATGTTCCTTTTACTGGGGAGTGGCTTCCATCTGGCCACTCTACCATACATGCCTGATTGGTGGAATGCTGTAGAGATGGTTGTCCTTCTGGAAGGTTCTCCCATCTCCACAGAGGAACTCTGGAGATCTGTCAGATTAACCATCGGGTTCTTGGTCACCTCCTTGACCAATGCCCTTCTTCCAAGCTTCAAGATTGCTTCGATCACGTGGACTGGGACATGTTCCGGATAGCCTCAGACAACAACATTGATGTATATGCTGATTCAGTGTGCGAGTTTATTAGCTAGTGCTGATGATTAGATCGTGTGATCGATCAGTGATGTTGTACCCACGGCGGCTATTAAAACCTTCCCAAACCAGAAACCGTGGATTGATGGCAGCATTCGCGCAAAACTTAAAGCGCAAACCACTGCTTTTAACTAGGGCAAAGCAACCGGAAACATGACCGAATACAAACAATGTAGCTATTCCCTCCACAAGGCAATCAAACAAGCTTAGCATCAGAGACAAAGTAGAGTCACAATTCAATGGCTCAGACACGAGCGGAATGTGGCAGGGTCTCCAGTCAATCACGGATTACAAAAAGAAAAACAAGCCCCGTCGCGGAACACAATGTCTTGTTCCCAGACAGACTTAACAACTTCTTTGCCCGCTTTGAGGACAATACAGTCTCACTGACACGGCCTGCAACGAAAACATGCGGACTCACCTTTACTGCAGCCGAGGTGAGTAAAACATTTAAACGTGTTAACCCTCGCAGGGCTGCCGGCCCAGATGGCATTCCGAGCCTCATCCTCAGAGCATGCGCAGACCAGCTGGCTGGTGTGTTTACGGAATTATTCAATCAATCCCTATCCCAGTCTGCTGTTCCCACATGCTTCAAATCAAATCAAATTTTATTTGTCACATACACATGGTTAGCAGATGTTAATGCGAGTGTAGCGAAATGCTTGTGCTTCCAGTTCCGACAATGCAGTAATAACCAACAAGTAATCTAACTAACAATTCCAAAATGAATTTCTTACACAGTGTAAGGGGATAAAGAATATGTACATAAAGATATGAATGAGTGATGGTGCAGAGCAGCATAGGCAAGATACAGTAGATGGTATCGAGTACAGTATATACATATGAGATGAGTATGTAAACAAAGTGACATAGTTAAAGTGGCTAGTGATACATGTATTACATAAGGATGCAGTCGATGCTATAGAGTACAGTATATACGTATGCATATGAGATGAATAATGTAGGGTAAGTAACATTATATTAGGTAGCATTGTTTAAAGTGGATAGTGATATATTTACATCATTTCCCATCAATTCAAAATTATTAAAGTGGCTGGAGTTGAGTCAGTGTCAGTGTGTTGGCAGCAGCCACTCAATGTTAGTGGTGGCTGTTTAACAGTCTGATGGCCTTGAGATAGAAGCTGTTTTTCAGTCTCTCGGTCCCAGCTTTGATGCACCTGTACTGACCTCGCCTTCTGGATGATAGCGGGGTGAACAGGCAGTGGCTCGGGTGGGTGTTGTACTTGATGATCTTTATGGCCTTCCTGTAACATCGGGTGGTGTAGGTGTCCCGGAGGCCTGGTAGTTTTCCCCCGGTGATATGTTGTGCAGGCCTCACTACCCTCTGGAGAGCCTTACGGTTGTGGGCGGAGCAGTTGCCGTAACAGGAGGTGATACAGCCCGCCAGGATGCTCTCGATTGTGCATTTGTAGAAGTTTGTGAGTGCTTTTGGTGACAAGCCGAATTTCTTCAGCCTCCTGAGGTTGAAGAGGCGCTGCTGCGCCTTCTTCACGATGCTGTCTGTGTGAGTGGACCAATTCAGTTTGTCTGTGATGTGTATGCCGAGGAACTTAAAACTTACTGCCCTCTCCACTACTGTTCCATCGATGTGGATAGGGGGCTGTTCCCTCTGCTGTTTCCTGAAGTCCACAATCATCTCCTTAGTTTTGTTGACGTTGAGTGTGAGGTTATTGTCCTGACACCACACTCCGAGGGCCCTCACCTCCTCCCTGTAGGCCGTCTCGTCGTTGTTGGTAATCAAGCCTACCACTGTTGTGTCGTCCGCAAACTTGATGATTGAGTTGGAGGCGTGCGTTGCCGCGCAGTTGTGGGTGAACAGGGAGTACAGGAGAGGGCTCAGAACACACCCTTGTGGGGCCCCAGTGTTGAGGATCAGCGGGGTGGAGATGTTGTGCCTACCCTCACCACCTGGGGGCGGCCCGTCAGGAAGTCCAGTACCCAGTTGCACAGGGCGGGGTCGAGACCCAGGGTCTCGAGCTTGATGACGAGCTTGGAGGGTACTATGGTGTTAAATGCCGAGCTGTAGTCGATGAACAGCATTCTCACATAGGTATTCCTCTTGTCCAGATGGGTTAGGGCAGTGTGCAGTGTGGTTGAGATTACGTCGTCTGTGGACCTATTTGGGCGGTAAGCAAATTGGAGTGGGTCTAGGGTGTCAGGTAGGGTGGAGGTGATATGGTCCTTGACTAGTCTCTCAAAGCACTTCATGATGACGGAAGTGAGTGCTACGGGGCGGTAGTCGTTTAGCTCAGTTACCTTAGCTTTCTTGGGAACAGGAACAATGGTGGCCCTCTTGAAGCATGTGGGAACAGCAGACTGGTATAGGGATTGATTGAATATGTCCTTAAACACACCAGCCAGCTGGTCTGCGCAAGCTCTGAGGGCGCGGCTGGGGATGCTGTCTGGGCCTGCAGCCTTGCAAGGGTTAACACGTTTAAATGTTTTACTCACCTCGGCTGCAGTGAAGGAGAGACCGCATGTTTCCGTTGCAGGCCGTGTCAGTGGCACTGTATTGTCCTCAAAGCGGGCAATAAAGTTATTTAGTCTGCCTGGGAGCAAGACATCCTGGTCCGTGACTGAGCTGGGTTTCTTCTTATAGTCAGTGATTGACTGTAGACCCTGCCATATACCTCTTGTGTCTGAGCCGTTGAATTGAGATTCTACTTTGTCTCTATACTGACGCTTAGCTTGCTTCAAGAGGTCCACCATTGTTCCTGTTCCCAAGAAAGCTAAGGTAACTGTGCTAAACTAGTATCTCCCCGTAGCACTCACTTCCGTCATCATGAAGTGCTTTGAGAGACTAGACAGGGATCATATCACCTCCACCCTACCTGACACCCTAGACCCACTCCAATTTGCGTACCGCCCCAATAGGTCCACAGACGGCGCAATCGCAATCACACTGCATACTGTCCTAACCCATCTGGACCAGAGGAATACCTATGTAAGAATGCTGTTCATTGACTACAGCTCAGCATTTAACACCATAGCACCCTCCAATCTCATCATTAAACTCAAGACCCTGGGTCTCGACCCCGCCCTGTGCAACTGGGTCCTGGACTTTCTGACGGGACACCTCCAGGTGGTGAGGATAGGAAACAACATCTCCACCCTGCTGATCCTCAACACTGGGGACCCACAAGGGTGCGTCCTCAGCCCTCTCCTGTACTCCCTGTTCACCCATGACTGTGTGGCCAAGTACGCCTCCAACTCAATCATCAAGTTTGCGGACGACACTACAGTGGTAGGCTTGATTACCAACAACGACGAGACGGCCTACAGGGAGGTGAGGGCCCTGGGAGTGTCAGGAAAATAACCTCACACTCAACATCAACAAAACAAAGGAGATAATTGTGGACTTCAGGAAACAGCAGAGGGAGCAACCCCCTATCCACATCGACGGGACAGTAATGGAGAGGGTAGTTAACCTCTTACATCTATGGGGGCGCTATTTCATTTTTGGATGAAAAACGTTCCCGTTTTAAACAAGATATTTTGTCACAAAAAGATGCTCGACTATGCATATAATTGATACCATTCGAAAGAAAACACTCTGACGTGTCCAGAAATACCAAGATATTCTCTGTGCGTGCCCTAGAACGTGAGCTTCAGGCAAAACCAAGATGAGATGGCATCCAGGAAATGACAAGGATTTTTGAGGCTCTGTTTTCCATTGTCTCCTTATATGGCTGTGAATGCGAGAGGAGTGAGTCAACCCTTTCTGTCGTTTCCCCAAGGTGTCTGCAGCATTGTGACGTATTTGTGGGCAGATCATTGGAAGATTGACCATAAGAGACCACATTTACCAGGTGTCCGCCCGGTGTCCTGCGCCGAAATTGGTGCGCAAAAGTCACCTGCCAGTATTTTTCCATGCGATACAGAGAAGAAAGCAAGCTTCCACGAACTGCATATCAATGAAGAGATATGTGAAAAAACACCTTGAGGATTGATTCCAAACAACGTTTGCCATGTTTCGGTCGATATTATGTAGTTAATCCGGAAAAAGTTTTACGTTGTAGGTGACTGAATTTTCGGTTCGTTTCGGTAGCCAGACGCAATGTAGAAAACGGAACGATTTCTCCTACACACAGACACTTTCAGGAAAAACTGCGCATTTGGTATGTAACTGAGAGTCTCCTCATTGAAAACATCAGAAGCTCTTCAAAGGTAAATGATTTTATTTATTTGGTTATCTGGTTTTTGTGAAAATGTTGCGTGCTAAATGCTACTCAAAATGCTATGCTAGCTTTGCATACTCTTACACAAATTAGTCAATTTCTATGGTTCAAAAGCATATTTTGAAAATCTGAGATGACAGTGTTGTTAAGAAAATGCTAAGCTTGAGAGCAGACACATTATTTTCATTTTATTTGCGATTTTCAGAAATCGTTAACGTTGCGTTATGCTAATGAGCCTGAGGCTTTAGTCACAAACCCGGATCCGGGATGGGGAGTTTCAAGAAGTTAATTTTAAGTTGCACATCCCGGACAAACTGAATTGGTCCACTCACACAGACAGCATCGTGAAGAAGGCGCAGCAGGGCCTCTTCAACCTCAGGAGGCTGAAGCAATTTGTCTTGTCACCAAAAACACTCACAAACTTTTACAGATGGACAATCGAGAGCATCCTGTCGGGCTGTATCATTTCCTGGTACGGCAACTGCTCAGCGCACAACCGTAAGGCTCTCCAGAGGCTAGTGAGTTCTGCACAATGCATCATCGGGGGCAAACTACCTGCCCTCCAGGACACCTACACCACCCGATGTTACAGGAAGGCCATAAAGATCATCAAGGACATCAACCACCCGAGCCACTGCCTGTTCACCCCACTATCATTCAGAAGGTGAGGTCAGTACAGCATCAAAGCTGGGACCGAGAGACTGAAAAAGAGTGGCTGCTGCCAACATACTGACTCAAATCTCTATCCACTTTAATAATTAAAAATTGGATGTAATAAATGTATTACTAGTCACTATAAATAATGCCACTTTATATAATGTTTACATACCCTACATTACTCATCTCATATGTATATACTGTACTCTAAACCATCTACTGCATCTTGCCTATGCCGTTCGGCCATCGCTCATCCATATATTTATATGTACATATTCTTAATCATCCCTTTACACTTGTGTGTATAAGGTAGTTGTTGAGAAATTGTTAGATTACTTTTTAGATATTACTGCATTGTCGGAACTAGAAGCATAAGTATTTCGCTTCACTCGCAATAACATCTGCTGACCATGTGTATGTGACCAATAAAATACAATTTGATTTGATTCTCCCCGATCGCTCAGTTTGGCCCGGTGGCCAGCTCTCGGAAGAGTCTTAGTGATTCTGAACTTCTGCCATTTATGAATGATGGAGGCAACTGTGTTCTAGGGGACCTTCAATGCAGCAGAAATGTTTTTCTTCCCTTCCGAAGCGGAGCTCTACGTTTCTGTTTGATTTATTTGTCATTTATTTGTAATACATTTGCAAAATGTTCTAAAATCCTGTTTTTCCACATTTTATTACATTACAGCCTCTAAAATGTATTTTCTTTTTAAAATCCTTTTCAATCTACACACAATACCCCACGATGACATCACAATACCCCACAATGATATCACAATACCCCACAATGACATCACAATACCCCACGATGACATCACAATACCCCACAATGACAAAGCGAAAATGTAAAAGGTCTGAATACTTCCCGATTGCACTGTAGTGGTAGGCCTACTGTATTAATCAAATACTTGTTATTCATTACTCTGTAGGGATGTTTTATGAAAAGTAGTTGAGTGAGAATTTTTGCTACATCCATTGATACAGTCCACATTATAGACCGGCGCATGCTGGGCCTTTTCACAGTGTTGTAACTTACTGGATAAATGAAGAGAGAAAGAAAAAGAAAGAGAGAGAGAGGGCCGAGCTGGAGTATTCCCTCCAGTCGTGAGAGGAGAGGAGAGGAGAGGAGAGGAGAGGAGAGGAGAGGAGAGGAGAGGAGAGGAGAGGAGAGGAGAGGAGAGGAGAGGAGAGGAGAGGAGAGGAGAGGACGTGGAGGACGTAGAGGAGAGGAGAGGACGTAGAGGAGAGGAGAGGACGTAGAGGAGAGGAGAGGACGTAGAGGAGAGGAGAGGATGTAGAGGAGAGGAGAGGAGTGGAGAGGAGAGGAGAGGACGGAGAGGAGTGGAGAGGAGTGGAGAGGAGAGGAGATCCAGCTACAGGAGATCTTTACCACATGCTTCCCCACAGCTTCTCTGTGTAGAGCGAGGCTGAGAAAATGAAGTGTTGGGGTATTTTGGAGCTGTGCTTAACATTACCATGACAATAGTGCCACTCGACTTCTCCTCCATCTAGCTTTCCAGACCAAGGGCCCTTGTCCCGTTCGAAAAAAACTTTTTGCAGCAATCACTGACGTGACATTCTGTTCTATTTTGTTCCCCCGAGTAGAGACAGAGGTAATAGGCGTAACACTTCCTTTAAACTGTTCCAAGAGGAGAAATCTATCCTACTCTAGTCAGAGAGATGTTGTGAAATCTATCCTACTCTAGTCAGAGAGATGTTGTGAAATCTATCTTACTCTAGTCAGAGAGATGTTGTGAAATCTATCTTACTCTAGTCAGAGAGATGTTGTGAAATGTATCCTACTCTAGTCAGAGAGATGTTGTGAAATCCATCCTACTCTAGTCAGAGAGAGGTTGTGAAATCTATCTTACTCTAGTCAGAGAGAGGTTGTGAAATGTATCCTACTCTAGTCAGAGAGATGTTGTGAAATGTATCCTACTCTAGTCAGAGAGAGATTGTGAAATCTATCTTACTCTAGTCAGAGAGAGATTGTGAAATCTATCTTACTCTAGTCAGAGAAATGTTATGCCAAATGCTAAGAAATAAACAAACAAACAAACAAATTAACTTTGTGTTTTTGCACCATAGGAAAAACATTTAATAAAAATGTAAAGCCCTAATTTGACAAATTGTGCAATCCTTCATGAATTATTATAAATCAATGAAAAATGGTGAAGTGATGATAATAATGGTAGGTGAGGGGTGAGGTGAGGGGTGAGGAGGGGGGTGAGGTGAGGGAGAGTAAAAGGGTTGATTTATCAGTGACAGATGTGTTTGACAAAAGTCAGTTAATAAACTGAGTCACTGCTTCATTCAGCCAGTTCAACTGAGTCACTGCTTCATTCAGCCAGTTCAACTGAGTCACTGCTTCATTCAGCCAGTTAAACTGAGTCACTGCTTCATTCAGCCAGTTCAACTGAGTCACTGCTTCATTCAGCCAGTTCAACTGAGTCACTGCTTCATTCAGCCAGTTAAACTGAGTCACTGCTTCATTCAGCCAGTTAAACTGAGTCACTGCTTCATTCAGCCAGTTAAACAGAGTCACTGCTTCATTCAGCCAGTTAAACTGAGTCACTGCTTCATTCAGCCAGTTAAACTGAGTCACTGCTTCGCTCAACCAGTTAAACTGAGTCACTGCTTCATTCAGCCAGTTAAACTGAGTCACTGCTTCATTCAGCCAGTTCAACTGAGTCACTGCTTCATTCAGCCAGTTAAACTGAGTCACTGCTTCATTTAGACCGTTAAACTGAGTCACTGCTTCATTCAGACCGTTAAACTGAGTCACTGCTTCATTCAGACCGTTAAACTGAGTCACTGCTTCATTCAGCCCGTTAAACTGTGTCACTGCTTCATTCAGCCAGTTAAACTGAGTCACTGCTTCATTGAGCCAGTTAAACTGAGTCACTGCTTCATTCAGCCAGTTAAACGGAGTCACTGCTTCATTCAGCCAGTTAAACTGAGTCACTGCTTCATTGAGCCAGTTAAACTGAGTCACTGCTTCATTGAGCCAGTTAAACTGAGTCACTGCTTCATTCAGCCAGTTAAACCAAGTCACTGCTTCATTCAAGCAGTGAATTACTGACTTGCAGCATAAAGAACACCTCTGCAGAAGTCTGACAACACTCCTTTCCCAACTCTGTCAGCCTGAAAACAATTCTTCATGACCGGTTGTATTAGACGTAGTGCATTGTAAAGGCCTATAGCTATTCTATATAAAGATAAATTAACCTTGTGTAGATATGATGAAGTATGAAGGAAAAAACTGCAACCAGTGAATTGAAACTAAAAGACTATTTCCTGAAAGTGTCGTCTGCAAAACTTGAGTCTGTTCCATATCTGGTTAACTTGGCATGGCCCGCAGCTGGGTTGTTGTTTGGGATGGTCGCGCAGCCCAAGGCCTTTGATTGGAGAGAACGATCAGTAGATAAATAAACAGGTCTATCTGGAAGCAAGTCAAATCTTTAACCCCCAAAACAGGGCAAAACGCTCCTTTTGTGTTGCTTTTTGAAAGACACCCAAATGTCAATGTTTATTCCTTCTGGTAAACAGGACTATTTAGAAAGCGAGAGCAGCAGCAACTCCAAGCTCCTCCTGGCGTAACAGTAGCCCTGTTTCAATGCTACAAGATACAATCCAGGCTGTGGGGTTATTAGTGTTTTATATCCAACGGTCAACAAGATTAGTAAATAACTAAGAACCCATGTCCATGGTTCTCCAAAATAGTGAGTCAATATAACAGAACAGCAGTTGGTCAACAGGTACATTAGGGTGAATGAACAAACAGAACAACAGGCACATTAGGGTGAATGAACAAACAGAACAACAGGTACATTAGGGTGAATGAACAAACAGAACAACAGGCACATTAGGGTGAATGAACAAACAGAACAACAGGTACATTAGGGTGAATGAACAAACAGAACAACAGGCACATTAGGGTGAATGAACAAACAGAACAACAGGCACATCAGGGTGAATGAACAAACAGAACAACAGGCACATCAGGGTGAATGAACAAAGAGAACAACAGGTACATTAGGGTGAATGAACAAACAGAACAACAGGCACATCAGGGTGAATGAACAAACAGAACAACAGGCACATCAGGGTGAATGAACAAACAGAACAACAGGTACATTAGGGTGAATGAACAAACAGAACAACAGGTACATTAGGGTGAATGAACAAACAGAACAACAGTCACATCAGGGTGAATGAACAAACAGAACAACAGGCACATCAGGGTGAATGAACAAACAGAACAACAGGCACATTAGGGTGAATGAACAAACAGAACAACAGGCACATAAGACATAATATGGGTCATGAATGTAGGCTACATCACCGAGCCAGTCAGTCTTACAGTGGAATGAGAGGGTTTTTCTAAACAGCGAATACATATTCTTATAACAATCAAATCGTCTCTGGATTGATAGGCTTTAATACACTATTCAGGTGTCTTAAAGAGACAAAACAACACAGCACTTACTTCCTTTCAATCCTCTACTTTTTTCCTTATGTTGTTGTCAGAAATCATATTTATTCAATATTCATATTGAAAGTTTGGATGTGACAGTGACACATCTCACTAGGCTCACACTGGTTGAATCAACTTTGTTTTAACATCATTGAACCAACGTGGAATTGATGTTGAATTGACGTCTGTCCCCAGGGGGATATAGGATTAATAAATTACTTTTAAAAAATGAATTTATTTACCAATATACAATATGTACAAATCCACCATATAGTTTCATTAAATACATAGAGATGGCCATCAGTCACCCAGTATCAATGATATTATGTTAAAATATTAAAATATAGGCAGTGAACTGTTTTTTATAAAAACCTTGCATTGTTTAATCTCTGTGTAACAAAATAGAAACGCATCTGTTGACATGTAGTATAGAAATGGACTACAGCAGGCCTGATGTGACATGTAGAATAGAAATGGACTAGAGCAGGCCTGATGTGACATGTAGTATAGAAATGGACTAGAGCAGGCCTGATGTGACATGTAGTATAGAAATGGACTATAGCAGGCCTGATGTGACATGTAGTATAGAAATGGACTACAGCAGGCCTGATGTGACATGTAGTATAGAAATGGACTACAGCAGGCCTGATGTGACATGTAGTATAGAAATGGACTAGAGCAGGCCTGATGTGACATGTAGTATAGAAATGGACTAGAGCAGGCCTGATGTGACATGTAGTATAGAAATGGACTAGAGCAGGCCTGATGTGACATGTAGTATATAAATGGACTAGAGCAGGCCTGATGTGACATGTAGTATAGAAATGGACTAGAGCAGGCCTGATGTGACATGTAGTATATAAATGGACTAGAGCAGGCCTGATGTGACATGTAGTATAGAAATGGACTAGAGCAGGCCTGATGTGACATGTAGTATATAAATGGACTAGAGCAGGCCTGATGTGACATGTAGTATAGAAATGGACTAGAGCAGGCCTGATGTGACATGTAGTATAGAAATGGACTAGAGCAGGCCTGATGTGACATGTAGTATAGAAATGGACTACAGCAGGCCTGATGTGACATGTAGTTTAGAAATGGACTACAGCAGGCCTGTTGTGACATGTAGTATAGAAATGGACTAGAGCAGGCCTGATGTGACATGTAGTATATAAATGGACTAGAGCAGGCCTGATGTGACATGTAGTATAGAAATGGACTAGAGCAGGCCTGATGTGACATGTAGTATAGAAATGGACTACAGCAGGCCTGATGTGACATGTAGTATAGAAATGGACTAGAGCAGGCCTGATGTGACATATAGTATATAAATGGACTAGAGCAGGCCTGATGTGACATGTAGTATATAAATGGACTAGAGCAGGCCTGATGTGACATATAGTATATAAATGGACTAGAGCAGGCCTGATGTGACATGTAGTATAGAAATGGACTAGAGCAGGCCTGATGTGACATGTAGTATAGAAATGGACTAGAGCAGGCCTGATGTGACATGTAGTATATAAATGGACTAGAGCAGGCCTGATGTGACATGTAGTATAGAAATGGACTAGAGCAGGCCTGATGTGACATGTAGTATATAAATGGACTAGAGCAGGCCTGATGTGACATGTAGTATAGAAATGGACTAGAGCAGGCCTGATGTGACATGTAGTATATAAATGGACTAGAGCAGGCCTGATGTGACATGTAGTATAGAAATGGACTAGAGCAGGCCTGATGTGACATGTAGTATAGAAATGGACTAGAGCAGGCCTGATGTGACATGTAGTATAGAAATGGACTACAGCAGGCCTGATGTGACATGTAGTTTAGAAATGGACTACAGCAGGCCTGTTGTGACATGTAGTATAGAAATGGACTAGAGCAGGCCTGATGTGACATGTAGTATATAAATGGACTAGAGCAGGCCTGATGTGACATATAGTATATAAATGGACTAGAGCAGGCCTGATGTGACATGTAGTATAGAAATGGACTAGAGCAGGCCTGATGTGACATGTAGTATATAAATGGACTACAGCGGGCCTGATGTGACATGTAGTATAGAAATGGACTAGAGCAGGCCTGATGTGACATGTAGTATAGAAATGGACTAGAGCAGGCCTGATGTGACATGTAGTATATAAATGGACTAGAGCAGGCCTGATGTGACATGTAGTATAGAAATGGACTAGAGCAGGCCTGATGTGACATGTAGTATAGAAATGGACTAGAGCAGGCCTGATGTGACATGTAGTATAGAAATGGACTACAGCAGGCCTGATGTGACATGTAGTATATAAATGGACTAGAGCAGGCCTGATGTGACATGTAGTATAGAAATGGACTAGAGCAGGCCTGATGTGACATGTAGTATATAAATGGACTAGAGCAGGCCTGATGTGACATGTAGTATATAAATGGACTAGAGCAGGCCTGATGTGACATGTAGTATATAAATGGACTAGAGCAGGCCTGATGTGACATGTAGTATAGAAATGGACTAGAGCAGGCCTGATGTGACATGTAGTATATAAATGGACTAGAGCAGGCCTGATGTGACATGTAGTATAGAAATGGACTAGAGCAGGCCTGATGTGACATGTAGTATAGAAATGGACTAGAGCAGGCCTGATGTGACATGTAGTATAGAAATGGACTAGAGCAGGCCTGATGTGACATGTAGTATATAAATGGACTAGAGCAGGCCTGATGTGACATGTAGTATAGAAATGGACTACAGCGGGCCTGATGTGACATGTAGTATAGAAATGGACTAGAGCAGGCCTGATGTGACATGTAGTATATAAATGGACTAGAGCGGGCCTGATGTGACATGTAGTATAGAAATGGACTAGAGCAGGCCTGATGTCCATGTCTCCATTTCTGATTGTGTTTTAAAATAAAGGACATTTTTCTTCAGGCCAGTGATACAACAAGGTTCCATAATGTTATTGAATATAATATTTGCATAGAAAATACTAACTGCATTCGATATCTTTTAGTACAGAAAAAAGTCGTACTTTAAAAAAAGCAAGTTTGGTTATGTACGAAATATTACATTCGCTGTTCTTCGGAGTAGTAGCTTCTTCCTTCAATAGTATTGGGCCAGACTGACTGGCGTCTGTTTGGAAAGGCAAGAGTTTCAACTTTGTCTGAACAACAGTCTGAGTTTGTAAGGCCATCAATGTGTTTATCTGTCCAACAGTCTGAAATATATATCTATATGTTTTACTATGAGGAGAGTTTAAAGAAGAGGCACTAGTAGAATCAGGACAGATGCAGTCACCGTTGTCACAACACCACAGGTGCCCAAAGCAGAGCCACCTGAACCGGCGCTCCTCCCCACGAACTCTGGTTCTGACACCGGGAAGCCCCCATCATCTTCCTCGTAGTCCTCTGACCCGCTGCCGTCCTCCGCCGTCACAGGAGCTTGGAAGCACAGGTTCTTCATGCTAATCTTGACATACTCGCAGATGGTCCTCTCCGTCCCGTCGCACACGCACGAATCCAACAGCTCCGCTTTGGGTATTTTGCGCATGTCTGCAATCACATTCCGACAAGCATTCGTGCAAGTTGCCCCGCTGAAAAGCTTCCCGCAGTAGATTAAATAGTCTCGCATGGCAGAGCTGCACGGCTGGTCTCTTTCACACTGCATCCGGGCCTCGGTGCAGCCCATGTTGCTAGTCCTGGGGAGGCATGGCTCGATGGCCCGCTTGGTGTTCCGGCAGATGGGGTCCGAAGCACAGCTGCAGTCCTCAAGCGCAGGCCCGTTCTTCGTCAGGTTGAGCTGCACCAGAGAGGAGATGCAGTGACTGGGACACCTCTTCCTGTCCCCTCTCAGAACAGCAGCGCATGCCTGCATGTACTGTCCATATGCGTAATGGCACTCAGGCTCTGTCTGACAATTCATGATGGCCTGCCAGCAGATTAACCTGCGGCTGTGGGAGGAGGATGCCACCGATAAGCAGCCCAAAAACAAAAACACACAACCGACAGGCCACACCAACATGCGGGAGCTGTGAGCCAAAGCCTCAAAACTGGCCATTTTAGTGATGGCTGTGACTGAAAGGATACAATTACACCAGCTTCATCCCTACGTATTTCATACTTCCAAAGACTGCACTAGACATAAAATATCAACATTCCAAGATAGGTAGTGTGTAAAGAGCAGAGCAGACTGCTGTACAGATCCCGTTCTGAAGTAGCTTCACTGCTCTGTTTGAAAACTCCGACAAAAGTGGTTGGAAGAAAGTTATCCATAAGTGCCCAAATAAAATGAAAACGAACCGTTTTTGAACAAAAAGCACACAACTGTTGGTTACCCATTGGTTTATTCCATTCCAGTATTTGTAGTGGAACCCCTCTGCTGCCTCAGCTCCTGTGCTTTCCTGATCTCGTCTTCCACTAGCAGCCGCTTCCCGTCCCCTCTGTCCTCTCCGTGGACAGAGCTGAGCGCTCAATGAGTCCGTCCATAGGCTATGAGGAGCTATTACTCCGCAGAGACTGTACGTCCACGAGACAGCGCTAATCACCGGTAATTACGTATGCATAGGAACACAAACAAGTATCAGAGGAAAACAGAAACTCTGCTTCTCCCAAAGTGATCTCTCTCTCTCTCTCTCTCTCTCTTGCTCCGTTTGTCTTTCTCTACCCCCCTCCCCTGTTGGCCCTCGCTGTCGAACTTCAGCAGCTTTCTTTTCTATTGGCCAGCCGCCTGTTGTAAATGTCGTCGGGCTATGGGCGGGACTCTGGGGTGGAGTTTTGGGAACATTGGCTCATTCCTCCTCATTCCCTCTCTCCAAACGATCAACTGCAGAGAGGACAGAGGATCAACGCGTTGAACCAATGAACTTGCTTCGTGCATAATTAACAAGTTATTCTACAGTCACGGATAGGCCGATGCTATAGTATAAGCATAGATAGGAAATCAACATAATAATTGGTGCAAAGTTTTCTTTGTCAAAAAGGAGGGTTGCAGCTGCAGATATGGGATGCTCTGCATAACATAAAACACACACAGAAAACAAACAGATAACAATATATACTGGTGATGTGATGGATTAGTTAGATAACAAGGTCAACGGCAGCTGCGGTAACAGAGCAACACAGCAAAAGCTAAGAAAACAATGCAAAAAGTAAAACATATTTTAACCAAGTTTCAACTACAGTGAGCTATGGGGGACTGAGTCAGTATCAATCTTGGGAACTTCCTGGTCAAGTAAACTAAATGGGCCTATTGCAACGGATATTCCCCAATGTACTAACACAAGATAATCTCTGCTTAAAAGATCAATATGCTTAAAATCACTCGCACAGCTGATCAGCAACCATCACTAACCACTGGGATTTAGATCCTTTACTAGGCTAAAGGGGATTTAGATCCTTTACTAGACTAAAGGGGATTTAGATCCTTTACTAGACTAAAGGGGATTTAGATTATATACTAGACTAATGGGGATTTATATCCTTTACTAGACTAAAGGGGATTTATATCCTTTACTAGACTAAAGGGGATTTATATCATTTCCTAGACTAAAGGGAATTTAGATCCTTTACCAGACTAAAGGGGATTTATATAATTTACTAGACTAAAGGGGATTTAGATTATATACTACACTAAGATTCCAAGAACACAGGATGAGATGTTACTATCCTTTGTGCAAGCACTTCCAAGAGTTAATGAACAGTGAGCGTGGTGAAATTTGGGGAGCGCATCGTCAGTAGTGTACCTTTGGTTCCTAGGGTGTTTCGGCCTTTCACACTATACACCCTCCCCAAAGGCGGCCAGCGACAGGGTGATCAATCCTACGCTGGCGTCCCATTCCTAATTAGTCATAGGAGTTGCCTTGTTGTTGATAGCCAACATCCCATGGGACTATGCATGGCAGGGGCGTCCTCCTCCCTGAGTCAAGCATTGTTGACAGCATACCTCCTGGCCCTCTCACTTCGGGGCCCAGCTGGGGTCTTTCCTCTTCATCCAGAGCCATTGACTGCTGCCTTCTGCCGCCTCTGATACAGCTTTGATTGCCGAACGCTGGCTCTGGCCCTTAATTCCCAGGTCTCTAAGCAGTCTGGTTGTAGATGTTGCCCCAAACCTCTGCAGCCCACCTCCACTGGTCGGACTTCTGTGTTCCAGCCATGATGCCGTGCTTCGGCAGCTAGATCAGCATAGCGCAGATGTTTTCGCTCATAAGCCTCATCTACTGAGTTTTCCCAGGTTACTGTGAGCTCAATGATGAAGACCTTATTGAGTGAATGGGACCAGAGCACCATGTCAGGTCTTAGGGTGGTGGTTGCGATCTCCGGAGGAAACACAAGTTGCCGGCCAATGTCAGCTAGCATTTTCCAGTCGCGGGCCAAGCGCAGCTGGTCTCGCTCTTATGGTGTAGAGCCGCTCTTCGGTGGTTTAGCCCCTTCGCGGACAAAGTTTGTCCGTAAGGAGTGTGATGCTGCTGTGGGTGGTAGGGAGTTGGTGGCAGCTCGCTTGTCCTCCAGGGCGGACGCAAAGTTTTTAAGGACTTGGTTGTGACGCCAAGTGTAGCGTCCTTGGGTGAGGCGCTTGTTTTACACCCTGTGAGAATGTGCCTGAGGTTGGCTGGCATGGAACAGAGGGCACAGTCCGGATCTTCACCATACCATTGGTGAAGATTAACTGGTGTTGGAATGTCGTCATATGTTGCTCTGATTGAAAAGCTCAACCGCCTCGCTTCCATGGCCCACAGATCCTTCCAGCTGATCTTCCTCTTCTCCACACTAAAGGGGATTCAGATCCTATACTAGACTAATGGGGATTTAGATCCAATACTAGACTAATGAGGATTTAGATCCTATACTAGACTAATGGGGATTTAGATCCAATACTAGACTAATGAGGATTTAGATCCTATACTAGACCAATGGGGATTTAGATCCTATACTAGACTAATGAGGATTTAGATCCTATACTAGACTAATGGGGATTTAGATCCTTAATTAGACTAAGGCTGATTTGGATATTTTACTAGACTATCAAGTTAAAGTAGCTATCTTATCTATCTATCTTAGCTTGCATGCCTGCTTGCAAAGTTGGTAGACCTTTTAAAGCAAGCAACAAACTGAATGTACTGAATAAGACTCACATTCCATTCCATCTGTTGCTCAGATTTGAGCAGAGAAGCAGAGAAGCGTATTTAGTTTCTTTAAAAAAAACTCCAGTGAGGAAGTTACAGACAACTCAACTCCTTTATATGCGGAAAATATAGAGTACCTGTCAAAAGTTTAGACACACCTACTCATTCAGGTTTTTTTCTTTATTTTATTATTTTTTACATTGTAGAATAATAGTGAAAACATCAGAGATAACACATATGGATTCATGTAGTAACCAAAAAGTGTTGAACAAATCAACATATATTTTAGATTCTTCAAAGTAGCCACCCTTTCTTTGCCTTGATGACTGCTTTGCACACACTTGATTCCACATGTGTGCCCTCATTTGTGAGCTTCAGCCCTCCTCCTTCCCCTCGGATCGCTCCAAAATAGCCTACCTCATCACGCTGATGTCTGGAAGGACTCTCACCTGGGCTACCTCTGTATGGGAACAGCAGCTGGCCATATGAGCATAGCCTGGAGGGGTTCGTGGGAGAGGTGAGGAAGGTCTTTGATGCCCTGTTCTCTGAAGGAGAAGCTGCCCGGAAGCTAATCCATCTCTGGCAATACGCCAAAACTGTGGCCGACTGGTGGTGGATTTCCGTACATTGGCAGAGGAGAGTGTGTGGAATCCGGAAGCAACATGTTCCGGCACGGCGTCTCAGAGCAGGTAAACTTCTTAAGGTATAGGGGGCAGCATTTTCACTTTTGATTAAATAGCGTGCCCAATTTCAACTTACTGTTACTCATGGCATGAATATAAGATATGCATATTATTAGTAGATTTGGATAGAAAACACTCTGAAGTTTCCAAAACTGTTTGAATCATGTCTGTGAGTATAACAGAACGTATGTAGCAGACAAAACCCAGAGGACTAACCATTCAGAATATGACGGAATTAATCCAACAAAAGCACCATTTGTGATGTTTATGGGACATATTGGAGTGCCAACAAAAGAAGCTCGTCAAAGGTAAGGTATGTTTTATATTTTATTTCTGCGTTTTGTGTAGCGCCTGCAGGGTTGAAATACGCTACTCTCTTTGTTTACTGTTGTGCTATCATCAGATAATAGCATTGTTTGCTTTCGCCGAAAATACTTTTAAAAATCTGACATGTTGGCTGCATTCACAACAAGTGTAGCTTTAATTTAGTATCTTACATGTGTGATTTAATGAAAGTTTGATTTATATATAATTTTATTTGAATTTGCCGCGCTGCAGTTTCCCTGGCTTATGGCCAATGGCCAGTCAGAGCTAGCCAACCGGGACCTTGAGACCACCCTGCGCCTCCTGGTCTCCGCCAACCCCACCACCTGGAGCCAGCAGCGGGTGTGGGTGGAACACGCCCATAACACGCGTCCCTGCTCTGCCACGGGACTATCAACATTTGAGTGTTCCCTGGGGTATCAGCCCCTGCTTTTCCCTGAGCAGGAAGAGGAGGTTGGCACCTTCTGCACAGATGTTTGTCCGCCGCTGTCGTCGTATCTGGAAGAGAGCCCGGTATGCTCTTCTCAAGACCACCTCCAGGTATCGACGACAAGCGGATCGCCATCGGACCCTGGCTTCCCAGAAGGGATCTGGTAGGATAGTCTTAATCGTAGATCATCCAGTTTGTTTTCCAATGATTGTACGTTGGCCAATAATACAGAAGGTAGCGGTGGTTTACTCACTCACCAACAAATTCTCACAAGGCACCGAGACTTCCGCCCACTGTATTTCCGTCTGTTCATCACTTGAATTATGGAGATTTGGGCCTGGTCTCTGGGAAGCAGTATATCCTTCGCATCGGACTCATTAAAGAAAAAAAAATCTTCATCCAGTTCGATGTGAGTAATATCTGTTCTGACATCCAGAAGCTTTTTTCGGTCATGAGAGGCGGTAGCAGCAACATTATGTAGAAAATTAGTTCCAAAAAAAATGAAAAAAGTAACAATTGGTTAGGAGACCCTAACATGGCAGCCACCCCTTCTGGAGCCGTTACTATAACCACAGAAGTCAATTTTCCACATTGATTCAACGTCATCAATAGATTTTTTGTAGTTGAAATGAAGTGGAAACTAAGTTGATTCAACCAGTTTGGGTGGTGTAGAAATCCTATTCTACCTTGCATGAGTTGATGATGAATGAGACAAGAGAGAGAGACGGTGTTTCCCCTTTGAAACTAATCTGTTTTGCATCCTGGATCACACAGTCAGTAGGTTTCCATTGACCCAGGTCTATTTGTCCAACTGTGTGACATGCTCTAAAGATTTACAACATTTTGATCTGTTGATCTGGGGGGGGGTTATTTTCTCCAACTTTCTTTATTCAGGCAAATTATGGAAACTGTGTTTTTCAAATAAATGATGATTAACAAATAATTTTAAAGGTACACGGGGTAGTGATGTCACCACATAGCTATAAGGCTCCACTTCACATTACATTTTGTCACCTATAAAATAAAATAAAATGTTTCTTTGCAGGACAAGGATTGTCCGGACTTTCCACAATGCATGAATTGCTTTTCTTTTCTTGATTGGCTGGATGCAAGTTTCACCATCCAATTATTTCAGACCTACAGGAGGGTTCACCAGGCCAGACCTACAGGAGGGTTCACCATGCCAGACCTACAGGAGGGTTCACCATGCCAGACCTACAGGAGGGTTCACCAGGCCAGACCTACAGGAGGGTTCACCATGCCAGACCTACAGGAGGGTTCACCATGCCAGACCTACAGGAGGGTTCACCATGCCAGACCTACAGGAGGGTTCACCAGGCCAGACCTACAGGAGGGTTCACCATGCCAGACCTACAGGAGGGTTCACCAGGCCAGACCTACAGGAGGGTTCACCAGGCCAGACCTACAGTAGGGTTCACCATGCCAGACCTACAGGAGGGTTCACCATGCCAGACCTACAGGAGGGTTCACCAGGCCAGACCTACAGGAGGGTTCACCATGCCAGACCTACAGTAGGGTTCACCATGCCAGACCTACAGGAGGGTTCACCATGCCAGACCTACAGGAGGGGTCACCATGCCAGACCTACAGGAGGGTTCACCATGCCAGACCTACAGGAGGGTTCACCATGCCAGACCTACAGGAGGGTTCACCATGCCAGACCTACAGGAGGGTTCACCATGCCAGACCTACAGGAGGGTTCACCATGCCAGACCTACAGGAGGGTTCACCATGCCAGACCTACAGGAGGGTTCACCATGCCAGACCTACAGGAGGGTTCACCATGCCAGACCTACAGGACGGTTCACCATGCCAGACCTACAGGAGGATTCACCAGGCCAGACCTACAGGAGGGTTCACCATGCCAGACCTACAGGAGGGTTCACCATGCCAGACCTACAGGAGGGTTCACCAGGCCAGACCTACAGGAGGGTTCACCAGGCCAGACCTACAGGAGGGTTCACCATGCCAGACCTACAGGAGGGTTCACCATGCCAGACCTACAGGAGGGTTCACCAGGCCAGACCTACAGGAGGGTTCACCAGGCCAGACCTACAGGAGGGTTCACCAGGCCAGACCTACAGTAGGGTTCACCAGACCGTGGTGATACGTTGACACATGAGAATTGTGGAAACATTCTTGCTTTCTATCCTTCTGTCTTCTGCAACCTGAGATACAGATAGGTGTGTGTATAGGTATAGGCTCTCCCCAATGATTCATATTTGACTAAATTCATAGTAGAAACACACAGTGTGTATAGGTATAGGCTCTCCCCAATTTATTAATACACAATTTGATGAAATGGATAGTAGAAACACTTCGTTTTTGTTCAACAACAGGTTTTTCTGATATTATTTTTTTGCGGGGGGTGTGACATCATTATGTTTAGCTGTTTTTTTATCAACACCAGATTGTTAAATGGAAACGTACCGTCGCTACGGTCACATCTGTTTTCTATGAAAACTTTCTAAATGTCGACAAAACAAATCACGGGACAAGTCAATGGAAACATAGCAACTATCGGTCTCCTAAATGGGACCATAGGGTTAAAAATAATGACCAAAGTTAAAATGTATTTTTCTTTACATAGAGGCTCGTTTGGGACACTAATATGAATCATCATAACCAACCCAGATCAAAGGTGCAGGGGTGTAAAACAACAACAGCACTACAAATCACTACAGGCATGAAGACTCAAGGAGAGGACAGAGAGGAGAGAGAGGAGAAAGAGGACAGAGAGGAGAGAGAGGACAGAGAGGAGAGAGGGGAGAGAGAGGAGAGAGAGGAGAGAGTGGACAGAGAGGAGAGAGAGGAGAGAGAGGACAGAGAGGACAGAGAGAAGAGAGAGAAGAGAGAGGAGAGAGAGGACAGAGAGGAGAGAGAGGACAGAGAGGAGAGAGAGGACAGAGAGGAGAAAGAGGAGAGAGAGGAGAGAGAGGACAGAGAGGAGAGAGAGGAGAGGAGAGAGAAGAGAAAGAGGACAGAGAGGAGAGAGAGGACAGAGAGGAGAGAGAGGACAGAGAGGACAGAGAGGAGAGAGAGGAGAGAGAGGACAGAGAGGAGAGAGAAGAGAAAGAGGACAGAGAGGAGAGAGAGGACAGAGAGGACAGAGAGGAGAGAGAGGAGAGAGAGGACAGAGAGGACAGAGAGGAGAGAGAGGACAGAGAGGAGAGAGAGGAGAGAGAGGACAGAGAGGAGAAAGAGAGGTATTTTCTTACTGCCTCTGATCTTGTAGGTTTTTCTTGTGATTACTTATATGTGGTTATTTTTGTACCTAAATGACTAATGTACACATTTAATAAGAGAGGGGAAGAAGAAAATGGAGGAGAGGAGAGGGAGAAGACAGGTAGAAGGGAAGGGGTAGAGAAGAAGAGAGGGAGAAGACAGGTAGAAGGGGAAGGGGTAGAGGAGAGGGAGAAGACAGGTAGAGGGGAAGGGGTAGAGGAGAGGAGAGGGAAAAGACAGGTAGAGGGAAAGGCGTAGAGGAGAGGGAGAAGACAGGTAGAGGGGAAGGGGTAGAGGAGAGGAGAGGGAGAAGAAAGGTAGAGGGGAAGGGGTAGAGGAGATGAGAGGGAGAAGACAGGTAGAAGGGAAGGGGTAGAGGAGAGGGAGAAGACAGGTAGAGAGGAAGGGGTAGAGGAGAGGAGAGGGAGAAGAAAGGTAGAGGGGAAGGGGTAGAGGAGAGGAGAGGGAGAAGACAGGTAGAGGGGAAGGGGTAGAGGAGAGGGAGAAGACAGGTAGAGGGGAAGGGGTAGAGGAGAGGAGAGGGAGAAGACAGGTAGAGGGGAAGGGGTAGAGGAGAGGGAGAAGACAGGTAGAGGGGAAGGGGTAGAGGAGAGGGAGAAGACAGGTAGAGGGGAAGGGGTAGAGGAGAAGAGAGGGAGAAAACAGGTAGAAGGGAAAGGGTAGAGGAGAGGGAGAAGACAGGTAGAGGGGAAGGGGTAGAGGAGAGGAAAGGGAGAAGACAGGTAGAGGGTGAAGGGGTAGAGGAGAGGAGAGGGAGAAAACAGGTAGAGGGGAGCACAGTACAAAGGGTGTTTTGTGTTTGAGACAGCAGAACAGCTGATTTCTGGAATGTAACTTGAGCAGTGAGAATCTCTCTCCCTCAGTTCCCTTAGTGTCACAACACAACAATGCTCTCAATGTCAGTTGTGAATGGGCAGAGCTGGAGCAGGTTGCTGGCTGGCCAGAGGCTGGATGCAGACTGGGGGATTGTCTTAGGTTCTATCTTCCTAGAGGCTGGCCGCAGGCTGGGGATGGTCTTAGGTTCTATCTGCCTAGAGGCTGGCCGCAGGTCTTAGGTTCTATCTGCCTAGAGGCTGGCCGCAGGCTGGGGGATGGTCTTAGGTTCTATCTGCCTAGAGGCTGGCCGCAGACTGGGGGATTGTCTTAGGTTCTATCTGCCTAGAGGCTGGCCGCAGGCTGGGGGTGGTCTTAGGTTCTATCTGCCTAGAGGCTGGCCGCAGGCTGGGGATGGTCTTAGGTTCTATCTGCCTAGAGGCTGGCCGCAGGCTGGGGATGGTCTTAGGTTCTATCTGCCTAGAGGCTGGCCGCAGGCTGGGGATGGTCTTAGGTTCTATCTGCCTAGAGGCTGGCCGCAGGCTGGGGGATTGTCTTAGGTTCTATCTGCCTAGAGGCTGGCCGCAGGCTGGGGATGGTCTTAGGTTCTATCTGCCTAGAGGCTGGCCGCAGGCTGGGGGATGGTCTTAGGTTCTATCTGCCTAGAGGCTGGCCGCAGGCTGGGGGATGGTCTTAGGTTCTAGCTGCCGAGAGGCTGGCCGCAGGCTGGGGATGGTCTTAGGTTCTATCTGCCTAGAGGCTGGCCGCAGGCTGGGGATGGTCTTAGGTTCTATCTGCCTAGAGGCTGGCCGCAGGCTGGGGGATTGTCTTAGGTTCTATCTGCCTAGAGGCTGGCCGCAGGCTGGGGATGGTCTTAGGTTCTATCTGCCTAGAGGCTGGCCGCAGGCTGGGGGATGGTCTTAGGTTCTATCTGCCTAGAGGCTGGCCGCAGGCTGGGGGATGGTCTTAGGTTCTAGCTGCCGAGAGGCTGGCCGCAGGTTGGGGGATTGTCTTAGGTGCTGGTTGACTAGTGTAAATTCAACTGTAAATTCGGTGTTCCTCAAGGTTCACTATTGTTTTCACTATATATTTTACCTCTTGGGGATGTCATTTGAAAACATAATGTTAACTTTCACTGCTATGTGGATGACACATCGCTGTACATTTCAATGATACATGGTGAAGCCCCAAAATTCCTCGCTAGAAGCCTGTGTTTCAGACATAAGGAAGTGGATAGCTGCAAATGTTTTACTTTTAAACTCGGACAAAACAGAGATGCTTGTTCTAGGTCCCAAGAAACAAAGAGATCTTCTGTTGAATCTGACAATCAATCTTAATGTTTGTACGGTCGTCTCAAATAAAACTGTGAAGGACCTTGGCGTTACTCTGGACCCTGATCTCTCTTTTGAAGAACATATCAAGACCATTTCAAGGACAGCTTTTTTCATCTACATAACATTGCAAAATTCTGAAACTTTCTGTCCAAAAATGATGCAGAAAAATGAATCCATGCTTTTGTCACTTCTAGGTAAAACTACTGCAATGCTCTACTTTCCGGCTACCCGGATAAAGCACTAAATAAACTTCAGTTAGTGCTAAATATGGCTGCTAGAATCCTGACTACAACCAAAACATTTCATCATATTACTCCAGTGCTAGCCTCCCTACACTGGCTTCCTGTCAAAGCAAGGGCTGATTTCAAGGTTTTACTGCTAACCTACAAAACATTACATGGGCTTGCTCCTACCTATCTCTCTGATTTGGTCCTGCCGTACATACCTACACGTACGCTACGGTCACAAGACGCAGGCCCCCTAATTGTCCCTAGAATTTCTAAGCAAACAGCTGGAGGCAGGGCTTTCTCCTATAGAGCTCCACTTTTATGGAATGGTCTGCCGACCCATGTGAGAGACGCAAACTCGGTCTCAACCTTTAAGTCTTTACTGAAGACTCATCTCTTCAGTGGGTCATATGATTGAGTGTAGTCTGGCTCTGGAGCAACTTGCTGTCTCTGCCTGGCCGGTTCCCCTCTTTCCACTGGGATTCACTGCCTCTAACCCTATTACAGGGGCTGAGTCACTGGCTTACTGGGGCTCTTTCATACCGTCCCTGGGAGGGGTGCATCACTTGAGTGGGTTGACTCACTGATGTGATCTTCCTGTCTGGGTTGGCACCGCCCCTTGGGTTGTGCCGTGGCGGAGATCTTTGTGGGCTATGCTCGGCCTTGTCTCAGGATGGTAAGTTGGTGGTTGAAGATATCCCCTCTAGTGGTGTGGGGGCTGTGCTTTGGCAAAGTGGGTGGGGTTATATCCTTCCTGTTTGGCCCTGTCCTGGGGTGTCATCGGATGGGGCCACAGTGTCTCCTGACCCCTCCTGTCTCAGCCTCCAGTATTTATGCTGCAGTAGTTTATGTGTCGGGGGCTAGGGGCAGTTTGTTATTTCTGGAGTACTTCTCCTGTCTTATCTGGTGTCCTGTGTGAATTTAATTATGATATCTCTAATTTTCTCTGTCTCTCTCTCTCTCCTCTCGGTGGACCTGAGCCCTAGGACCATGCCTCAGGACTACCTGACATGATGACTCCTTGCTGTCCCCAGTCCACCTGGCCGTGCTGCTGCTCCAGTTTCAACTGTTCTGCCTGTGATTATTATTATTTGACCATACTGGTCATTTATGAACATTTGAACATCTTGGCAATGTTCTGTTATAATCTCCACCCGGCACAGCCAGAAGAGGACTGGCAGCCCCACATAGCCTGGTTCCTCTCTAGGTTTCTTCCTAGGTTTTGGCCTTTCTATGGAGTTTTTCCTAGCCACCGTGCTTCTACACCTGCATTGCTTGCTGTTTGGAGTTTTAGGCTGGGTTTCTTTACAGCACTTTGAGATATCAGCTGATGTACGAAGGGCTTTATGAATACATTTGATTTGATTTGATTTGCTGGCTGCAGGCTGGGGGATGGTCTTAGGTTCTCGCTGTCCAGAGGCTGGCTGGGGCATGGTCTTAGGTTCTAGCTGCCTAGGGACAGGCTGGGGCATGGTCTTAGGTTCTAGCTGCCTAGGGACAGGCTGGGGGATGGTCTTAGGTTCTAGCTGGCTAGGGGCAGGCTGGGGGATGGTCTTAGGTTCTAGCTGGCTAGGGGCTGGCTGCAGGCTGGGGGATGGTCTTAGGTTCTAGCTGACTAGGGGCAGGCTGCAGGCTGGGGCATGGTCTTAAGTTCTAGCTGTCCAGAGGCTGGCTGCAGGCTGGGACATGGTCTTAGGTTCTTGCTGGCTAGGGGCTGGCTGCAGGCTGGGGCATGGTCTTAGGTTCTAGCTGGCTAGGGACTGGCTGCTGGCTGGGGCATGGCCTTCGGTTCTAGCTGTCCAGAGGCTGGCTGGGGGATGGTCTTAGGTTCTAGCTGTCCAGAGGCTGGCTGCAGGCTGGGACATGGTCTTAGGTTCTTGCTGGCTAGGGGCTGGCTGCAGGCTGGGGCATGGTCTTAGGTTCTAGCTGGCTAGGGACTGGCTGCTGGCTGGGGCATGGCCTTCGGTTCTAGCTGTCCATAGGCTGGCTGGGGGATGGTCTTAGGTTCTAGCTGTCCAGAGGCTGGCTGCAGGCTGGGGGATGGTCTCGGGTTCGAGCTGCCTAGGGGCTGGCTGGGGGATGGTCTTAGGTTCTAGCTGGCTAGAGGCTGGCTGCAGGCTGGGTCATGGTCTTAGGTTCTAGCTGCCTAGGGGCTGGCTGGGGGATGGTCTTAGGTTCTAGCCGTCCAGAGGCTGGCTGCAGGCTGGGGCATGGTCTTAGGTTCTAGCTGGCTAGGGGCTCCAGGCTGGGGGATGGTCTTAGGTTCTAGCTGGCTAGGGGGTCCAGGCTGGGGCATGGTCTTAGGTTCTAGCTGGCTAGGGGCTACAGGTTGGGGGATGGTCTTAGGTTCTAGCTGGCTAGGGGCTACAGGTTGGGGGATGGTCTTAGGTTCTAGCTGGCTAGGGGCTACAGGTTGGGGGATGGTCTTAGGTTCTAGCTGGCTAGGGGCTACAGGTTGGGGGATGGTCTTAGGTTCTAGCTGGCTAGGGGCTACAGGTTGGGGGATGGTCTTAGGTTCTAGCTGGCTAGGGGCTACAGGTTGGGGGATGGTCTTAGGTTCTAGCTGGCTAGGGGCTACAGTTTGGGGGATGGTCTTAGGTTCTAGCTGGCTAGGGGCTACAGGTTGGGGGATGGTCTTAGGTTCTAGCTGGCTAGGGGCTACAGGTTGGGGGATGGTCTTAGGTTCTAGCTGGCTAGGGGCTACAGGTTGGGGGATGGTCTTAGGTTCTAGCTGGCTAGGGGCTACAGGTTGGGGGATGGTCTTAGGTTCTAGCTGGCTAGGGGCTACAGGTTGGGGGATGGTCTTAGGTTCTAGCTGGCTAGGGGCTACAGATTGGGGGATGGTCTTAGGTTCTAGCTGGCTAGGGGCTACAGGTTGGGGGATGGTCTTAGGTTCTAGCTGGCTAGGGGCTACAGGTTGGGGGATGGTCTTAGGTTCTAGCTGGCTAGGGGCTACAGGTTGGGGGATGGTCTTAGGTTCTAGCTGGCTAGGGGCTACAGGTTGGGGGATGGTCTTAGGTTCTAGCTGGCTAGGGGCTACAGGTTGGGGGATGGTCTTAGGTTCTAGCTGGCTAGGGGCTACAGGTTGGGGGATGGTCTTAGGTTCTAGCTGGCTAGGGGCTACAGGTTGGGGGATGGTCTTAGGTTCTAGCTGGCTAGGGGCTACAGGTTGGGGGATGGTCTTAGGTTCTAGCTGGCTAGGGGCTACAGGTTGGGGGATGGTCTTAGGTTCTAGCTGGCTAGGGGCTACAGGTTGGGGGATGGTCTTAGGTTCTAGCTGGCTAGGGGCTACAGGTTGGGGGATGGTCTTAGGTTCTAGCTGGCTAGGGGCTACAGGTTGGGGGATGGTCTTAGGTTCTAGCTGGCTAGGGGCTACAGGTTGGGGGATGGTCTTAGGTTCTAGCTGGCTAGGGGCTACAGGTTGGGGGATGGTCTTAGGTTCTAGCTGGCTAGGGGCTACAGGTTGGGGGATGGTCTTAGGTTCTAGCTGGCTAGGGGCTACAGGTTGGGGGATGGTCTTAGGTTCTAGCTGGCTAGGGGCTACAGGTTGGGGGATGGTCTTAGGTTCTAGCTGGCTAGGGGCTACAGGTTGGGGGATGGTCTTAGGTTCTAGCTGGCTAGGGGCTACAGGTTGGGGGATGGTCTTAGGTTCTAGCTGGCTAGGGGCTACAGGTTGGGGGATGGTCTTAGGTTCTAGCTGGCTAGGGGCTACAGGTTGGGGGATGGTCTTAGGTTCTAGCTGGCTAGGGGCTACAGGTTGGGGGATGGTCTTAGGTTCTAGCTGGCTAGGGGCTACAGGTTGGGGGTGTTGGCTGACAGACGGCTGGGGAGCTGATGGATGAAATATGGGAACTCAATCCCCCTATAGCCATTAGAGCCTCTCTACCCCCATAGAGCCTCTCTACCCCCATTAGATTAGAGCCTCTCTACCCCCATAGAGCCTCTCTACCCCCATTAGAGCCTCTCTACCCCCATAGAGCCTCTCTACCCCCATAGAGCCTCTCTACCCCCATAGAGCCTTTCTACCCCCATTGAGCCTCTCTACCCCCATTAGAGCCTCTCTACCCCCATTAGAGCCTCTCTACCCCCATTAGAGCCTCTCTACCCCCATAGAACCTCTCTACCCCCATAGAGCCTCTCTACCCCCATAGAGCCTCTCTACCCCCATAGAGCCTCTCTACCCCCATTAGAGCCTCTCTACCCCCATAGAAACACGACATGGGTTTCAACAAGACTCCTTTCACTGGATACCTCTTGTGTTGTCTCTGTGGTTCCAGATACATTAGGGAAGTTGTTGTTGTGAAATACCACTGATAATAGTAGGACTACTTTACAGATGATGACACAAACCTGGATAAATGTTGCTGATTGAGCTTTGTTCAAAGAACTCTCTTCAGTTGAGTGGTCTGGTTAATCTGGTCAGAACAATCTGAGGTATAGGAATAGATTCTCTCTCTCTATCTTTCTCTCAACATAACAAGCTTCCTAACATCCTGAAACACTTACACAACGCTTACACAACACTTACAGAAAGAACAGAAACTAATTCAGAGAGCCTAAACTATTTTCCCTGGCAGTTGGTAGCACTATCAGCTAGTACCAGATGTGTGTGTGTGTGTGTGTTGTGACTTTGATGCTGCAGTTACAGTAAGTGTGCAATTAGGATACGGTAACAAGCATGGGAGAGGTACACACACACACACACACACACACACACACACACACACACACACACACACACACACACACACACACACACACACACACACACACACACACACACACACACACACACACACACACACACACACACACACACACACACACACACACACAGAGAGAGAAGACCTGATAGAATGATAGAGAAGAATGATACCATTACTTAACATTAATAATGGTTTTGATGTCATTATTAAACATTATTACGGACTGGCTTTGTAATAATACGTGCCATTCAGCAGACACTTTTAACCAATGAGGGATGTGGATTCTCTTACTCTCCTTTGAACTGACTGTTGTCCAAAACCTTCAACTGAAGCTCTGAATGTGAAAACCAGGAGAGAATCCTGACGAAAAGTCATTATTTTATGAGCGGGGGAGTGGGGCTCTACAGTGTGTGTGTGTGTGTGTGTGTGTGTGTGGGTGTGGGTGTGTGGGTGTGGGTGTGGGTGTGGGTGTGTGTGTGTGTGTGTGTGTGCAGCATAGTCTGTAAAAAGGAAATATCAAACAATAGGAAATGAGTGGACACCCCAATAAAACAATCTGATAGAATGAGTGATATTTCTAATAGAATCCTATAGGATGATTGTATCATCTCAGAAACCTATTGAAATCCTATTGGACAACGTTTTTTCCTATTAAAAATCTGAAGAAATCCAATTGGATCATATAGTATTCTTGCAATCCTATAGGATGTTGTGTCACCTATATCATAATCCCATTATTTATTTATTTTTTATTTTACCTTTATTTAACTAGGCAAGTCAGTTAAGAACAAATTCTTATTTTCAATGACGGCCTAGGAACAGTGGGTTAACTGCCTGTTCAGGGGCAGAACGACAGATTTGTACCTTGTCAGCTCGGGGGTTTGAGCTTGCAACCTTCCGGTCACTAGTCCAACGCTCTAACCACTAGGCTACCCTGCCACCCTGAACCCCCCCATTGAATTTTAATTAATTTTCTTAATTAACCCATTAAAATTATAATTTTATATAATTTGTTCCAGTACAGTATTTATTTTGTTCAGGAGTGATTCAAGGCTGTACGTTAATTTGAGGTATTTCAAGTTGAATATTGTACAGGATACACATGGTACACACCATCCAACCGACAGTAAGTATGACCACCAGTACAGTACATCTTTTAAAACAAAACACAGTTGAGTTGTTTGATTTGATTCTTATTCATGCAACTTATTGCCTTTGAATTAGACATTACAATATGAAATACAATACTATATACAATGTTAGAATAACACATGATTTGGGGGGGGGGGGGGGGGTTCCTATTAGAATTCATTGCATCTTTACATTGCTTATATGCAACAGTAAAAAGTAGAAGGAAAATATATGTTTAGGTCCAGTAACACAAACATATGAGAATGTTAATTTAATGTATAAAGTCAGCTATGCATACAAATAAGAGAATGATATGTCTGAATTGCTTGACCTTTTCTTACTTGTATAGTCATATTGATATATATTACTGCACGGGTGGACATAGAAACACTGCACCTGCGATAACATCTGCAGAAGTGTGTACGTGACCACTAAACGTTGATTTGAGGATGTTCCTTTACTCTCTTTAATATGTTGGGAAAGGAAAATAAAAACCCCATTCCCCTAACTCCTCCCAGCCCAGGGTTGTATCACCGCCTCTCCCTCCCCCCAGAGCTGCCCCCCACCCTCCCTCCCTCCATCTCTAGAAGCTGCTCCCTACTCATCTTCCCTATCTCCATCTCTAGAAGCTGCTCCCTACTCATCTTCCCTATCTCCATCTCTAGAAGCTGCTCCCTACTCATCTTCCCTATCTCCATCTCTAGAAGCTGCTCCCTACTCATCTTCCCTATCTCCATCTCTAGAAGCTGCTCACAACTCATCTTCACTCTCCATCTCTAGAAGCTGCCCCCCACCCTCCCTCCCTCCATCTCTAGAAGCTGCACCCTACTCATCTTCCCTATCTCCATCTCTAGAAGCTGCTCCCTACTCATCTTCCCTATCTCCATCTCTAGAAGCTGCTCCCTACTCATCTTCCCTATCTCCATCTCTAGAAGCTGCTCCCTACTCATCTTCCCTCCCTCCATCTCTAGAAGCTGCTCCCTACTCATCTTCCCTATCTCCATCTCTAGAAGCTGCTCCCTACTCATCTTCCCTATCTCCATCTCTAGAAGCTGCTCCCAACTCATCTTCACTATCTCCATCTCTAGAAGCTGCTCCCCACTCATCTTCACTATCTCCATCTCTAGAAGCTGCACCCTACGCATCTTCACTATCTCCATCTCTAGAAGCTGCTCCCTACTCATCTTCCCTATCTCCATCTCTAGAAGCTGCTCCCTACTCATCTTCCCTATCTCCATCTCTAGAAGCTGCTCCCTACTCATCTTCCCTATCTCCATCTCTAGAAGCTGCTCCCTACTCATCTTCACTATCTCCATCTCTAGAAGCTGCTCCCTACTCATCTTCACTATCTCCATCTCTAGAAGCTGCTCCCTACTCATCTTCCCTATCTCCATCTCTAGAAGCTGCTCCCTACTCTTCACTATCTCCATCTCTAGAAGCTGCTCCCCACTCATCTTCCCTATCTCCATCTCTAGAAGCTGCTCCCTACTCATCTTCACTATCTCCATCTCTAGAAGCTGCTCCCTACTCATCTTCACTATCTCCATCTCTAGAAGCTGCTCCCTACTCATCTTCCCTATCTCCATCTCTAGAAGCTGCTCCCTACTCATCTTCCCTATCTCCATCTCTAGAAGCTGCTCCCTACTCATCTTCACTATCTCCATCTCTAGAAGCTGCTCCCCACTCATCTTCCCTATCTCCATCTCTAGAAGCTGCTCCCTACTCATCTTCACTATCTCCATCTCTAGAAGCTGCTCCCCACTCATCTTCACTATCTCCATCTCTAGAAGCTGCACCCTACTCATCTTCACTATCTCCATCTCTAGAAGCTGCTCCCTACTCATCTTCACTATCTCCATCTCTAGAAGCTGCTCCCTACTCATCTTCCCTATCTCCATCTCTAGAAGCTGCTCCCTACTCATCTTCCCTATCTCCATCTCTAGAAGCTGCTCCCTACTCATCTTCCCTATCTCCATCTCTAGAAGCTGCTCCCTACTCATCTTCCCTATCTCCATCTCTAGAAGCTGCTCCCTGCTCATCTCCCTATCTCCATCTCTAGAAGCTGCTCCCTGCTCATCTTCCCTATCTCCATCTCTAGAAGCTGCTCCCTGCTCATCTCCCTATCTCCATCTCTAGAAGCTGCTCCCTACTCATCTTCCCTATCTCCATCTCTAGAAGCTGCTCCCTACTCATCTTCCCTATCTCCATCTCTAGAAGCTGCTCCCTACTCATCTTCCCTATCTCCATCTCTAGAAGCTGCTCCCTACTCATCTTCACTATCTCCATCTCTAGAAGCTGCTCCCCACTCATCTTCCCTATCTCCATCTCTAGAAGCTGCTCCCTACTCATCTTCACTATCTCCATCTCTAGAAGCTGCTCCCTACTCATCTTCCCTATCTCCATCTCTAGAAGCTGCTCCCTACTCATCTTCCCTATCTCCATCTCTAGAAGCTGCTCCCTACTCATCTTCACTATCTCCATCTCTAGAAGCTGCTCCCCACTCATCTTCCCTATCTCCATCTCTAGAAGCTGCTCCCTACTCATCTTCACTATCTCCATCTCTAGAAGCTGCTCCCCACTCATCTTCACTATCTCCATCTCTAGAAGCTGCACCCTACTCATCTTCACTATCTCCATCTCTAGAAGCTGCTCCCTACTCATCTTCCCTATCTCCATCTCTAGAAGCTGCTCCCTACTCATATTCACTATCTCCATCTCTAGAAGCTGCTCCCTACTCATCTTCCCTATCTCCATCTCTAGAAGCTGCTCCCTACTCATCTTCCCTATCTCCATCTCTAGAAGCTGCTCCCTGCTCATCTCCCTATCTCCATCTCTAGAAGCTGCTCCCTGCTCATCTTCCCTATCTCCATCTCTAGAAGCTGCTCCCTGCTCATCTCCCTATCTCCATCTCTAGAAGCTGCTCCCCACTCATCTTCCCTATCTCCATCTCTAGAAGCTGCTCCCTACTCATCTTCCCTATCTCCATCTCTAGAAGCTGCTCCCTACTCTTCACTATCTCCATCTCTAGAAGCTGCTCCCCACTCATCTTCCCTATCTCCATCTCTAGAAGCTGCTCCCTACTCATCTCCCTATCTCCATCTCTAGAAGCTGCTCCCTACTCATCTTCCCTATCTCCATCTCTAGAAGCTGCTCCCTACTCATCTCCCTATCTCCATCTCTAGAAGCTGCTCCCTACTCATCTTCCCTATCTCCATCTCTAGAAGCTGCTCCCCACTCATCTTCCCTATCTCCATCTCTAGAAGCTGCTCCCTACTCATCTTCCCTATCTCCATCTCTAGAAGCTGCTCCCTACTCATCTTCCCTATCTCCATCTCTAGAAGCTGCTCCCTACTCATCTTCACTATCTCCATTTCTAGAAGCTGCTCCCCACTCATCTTCCCTATCTCCATCTCTAGAAGCTGCTCCCTACTCATCTTCACTATCTCCATCTCTAGAAGCTGCTCCCTACTCATCTTCCCTATCTCCATCTCTAGAAGCTGCTCCCTGCTCATCTCCCTATCTCCATCTCTAGAAGCTGCTCCCTGCTCATCTTCCCTATCTCCATCTCTAGAAGCTGCTCCCTGCTCATCTCCCTATCTCCATCTCTAGAAGCTGCTCCCTACTCATCTTCCCTATCTCCATCTCTAGAAGCTGCTCCCTACTCATCTTCCCTATCTCCATCTCTAGAAGCTGCTCCCTACTCATCTTCCCTATCTCCATCTCTAGAAGCTGCTCCCTACTCATCTTCACTATCTCCATCTCTAGAAGCTGCTCCCCACTCATCTTCCCTATCTCCATCTCTAGAAGCTGCTCCCTACTCATCTTCACTATCTCCATCTCTAGAAGCTGCTCCTACTCATCTTCCCTATCTCCATCTCTAGAAGCTGCTCCCTACTCATCTTCCCTATCTCCATCTCTAGAAGCTGCTCCCTACTCATCTTCACTATCTCCATCTCTAGAAGCTGCTCCCCACTCATCTTCCCTATCTCCATCTCTAGAAGCTGCTCCCTACTCATCTTCACTATCTCCATCTCTAGAAGCTGCTCCCCACTCATCTTCACTATCTCCATCTCTAGAAGCTGCACCCTACTCATCTTCACTATCTCCATCTCTAGAAGCTGCTCCCTACTCATCTTCCCTATCTCCATCTCTAGAAGCTGCTCCGTACTCATCTTCACTATCTCCATCTCTAGAAGCTGCTCCCTACTCATCTTCCCTATCTCCATCTCTAGAAGCTGCTCCCTACTCATCTTCCCTATCTCCATCTCTAGAAGCTGCTCCCTGCTCATCTCCCTATCTCCATCTCTAGAAGCTGCTCCCTGCTCATCTTCCCTATCTCCATCTCTAGAAGCTGCTCCCTGCTCATCTCCCTATCTCCATCTCTAGAAGCTGCTCCCCACTCATCTTCCCTATCTCCATCTCTAGAAGCTGCTCCCTACTCATCTTCCCTATCTCCATCTCTAGAAGCTGCTCCCTACTCTTCACTATCTCCATCTCTAGAAGCTGCTCCCCACTCATCTTCCCTATCTCCATCTCTAGAAGCTGCTCCCTACTCATCTCCCTATCTCCATCTCTAGAAGCTGCTCCCTACTCATCTTCCCTATCTCCATCTCTAGAAGCTGCTCCCTACTCATCTCCCTATCTCCATCTCTAGAAGCTGCTCCCTACTCATCTTCCCTATCTCCATCTCTAGAAGCTGCTCCCCACTCATCTTCCCTATCTCCATCTCTAGAAGCTGCTCCCTACTCATCTTCCCTATCTCCATCTCTAGAAGCTGCTCCCTACTCATCTTCACTATCTCCATTTCTAGAAGCTGCTCCCCACTCATCTTCCCTATCTCCATCTCTAGAAGCTGCTCCCTACTCATCTTCACTATCTCCATCTCTAGAAGCTGCTCCCTACTCATCTTCCCTATCTCAATCTCTAGAAGCTGCTCCCAACTCATCTTCACTATCTCCATCTCTAGAAGCTGCTCCCAACTCATCTTCCCTATCTCCATCTCTAGAAGCTGCTCCCTACTCATCTTCCCTATCTCCATCTCTAGAAGCTGCTCCCTACTCATCTTCACTATCTCCATCTCTAGAAGCTGCTCCCTACTCATCTTCACTATCTCCATCTCTAGAAGCTGCTCCCCACTCATCTTCCCTATCTCCATCTCTAGAAGCTGCTCCCTACTCATCTTCCCTATCTCCATCTCTAGAAGCTGCTCCCTGCTCATCTCCCTATCTCCATCTCTAGAAGCTGCTCCCTGCTCATCTTCCCTATCTCCATCTCTAGAAGCTGCTCCCTGCTCATCTCCCTATCTCCATCTCTAGAAGCTGCTCCCTACTCATCTTCCCTATCTCCATCTCTAGAAGCTGCTCCCTACTCATCTTCCCTATCTCCATCTCTAGAAGCTGCTCCTACTCATCTTCCCTATCTCCATCTCTAGAAGCTGCTCCCTACTCATCTTCACTATCTCCATCTCTAGAAGCTGCTCCCCACTCATCTTCCCTATCTCCATCTCTAGAAGCTGCTCCCTACTCATCTTCACTATCTCCATCTCTAGAAGCTGCTCCCTACTCATCTTCCCTATCTCCATCTCTAGAAGCTGCTCCCTACTCATCTTCCCTATCTCCATCTCTAGAAGCTGCTCCTACTCATCTTCACTATCTCCATCTCTAGAAGCTGCTCCCCACTCATCTTCCCTATCTCCATCTCTAGAAGCTGCTCCCTACTCATCTTCACTATCTCCATCTCTAGAAGCTGCTCCCCACTCATCTTCACTATCTCCATCTCTAGAAGCTGCACCCTACTCATCTTCACTATCTCCATCTCTAGAAGCTGCTCCCTACTCATCTTCCCTATCTCCATCTCTAGAAGCTGCTCCGTACTCATCTTCACTATCTCCATCTCTAGAAGCTGCTCCCTACTCATCTTCCCTATCTCCATCTCTAGAAGCTGCTCCCTACTCATCTTCCCTATCTCCATCTCTAGAAGCTGCTCCCTACTCATCTTCCCTATCTCCATCTCTAGAAGCTGCTCCCTGCTCATCTCCCTATCTCCATCTCTAGAAGCTGCTCCCTGCTCATCTTCCCTATCTCCATCTCTAGAAGCTGCTCCCTGCTCATCTCCCTATCTCCATCTCTAGAAGCTGCTCCCCACTCATCTTCCCTATCTCCATCTCTAGAAGCTGCTCCCTACTCATCTTCCCTATCTCCATCTCTAGAAGCTGCTCCCTACTCTTCACTATCTCCATCTCTAGAAGCTGCTCCCCACTCATCTTCCCTATCTCCATCTCTAGAAGCTGCTCCCTACTCATCTCCCTATCTCCATCTCTAGAAGCTGCTCCCTACTCATCTTCCCTATCTCCATCTCTAGAAGCTGCTCCCTACTCATCTCCCTATCTCCATCTCTAGAAGCTGCTCCCTACTCATCTTCCCTATCTCCATCTCTAGAAGCTGCTCCCCACTCATCTTCCCTATCTCCATCTCTAGAAGCTGCTCCCTACTCATCTTCCCTATCTCCATCTCTAGAAGCTGCTCCCTACTCATCTTCCCTATCTCCATCTCTAGAAGCTGCTCCCTACTCATCTCCCTATCTCCATCTCTAGAAGCTGCTCCCTACTCATCTTCACTATCTCCATTTCTAGAAGCTGCTCCCCACTCATCTTCCCTATCTCCATCTCTAGAAGCTGCTCCCTACTCATCTTCACTATCTCCATCTCTAGAAGCTGCTCCCTACTCATCTTCCCTATCTCCATCTCTAGAAGCTGCTCCCAACTCATCTTCACTATCTCCATCTCTAGAAGCTGCTCCCAACTCATCTTCCCTATCTCCATCTCTAGAAGCTGCTCCCTACTCATCTTCCCTATCTCCATCTCTAGAAGCTGCTCCCTACTCATCTTCCCTATCTCCATCTCTAGAAGCTGCTCCCTACTCATCTTCACTATCTCCATCTCTAGAAGCTGCTCCCCACTCATCTTCCCTATCTCCATCTCTAGAAGCTGCTCCCTACTCATCTTCACTATCTCCATCTCTAGAAGCTGCTCCCCACTCATCTTCACTATCTCCATCTCTAGAAGCTGCACCCTACTCATCTTCACTATCTCCATCTCTAGAAGCTGCTCCCTACTCATCTTCCCTATCTCCATCTCTAGAAGCTGCTCCCTACTCATCTTCACTATCTCCATCTCTAGAAGCTGCTCCCTACTCAACTTCCCTATCTCCATCTCTAGAAGCTGCTCCCTACTCATCTTCCCTATCTCCATCTCTAGAAGCTGCTCCCTACTCATCTTCACTATCTCCATCTCTAGAAGCTGCTCCCAACTCATCTTCACTATCTCCATCTCTAGAAGCTGCTCCCTACTCATCTTCACTATCTCCATCTCCAGAAGCTGCTCCTGGGTAGAGGGGTTCCATACTGGGTAGAGGGGTTCCATACTGGGTAGAGGGGTTCCATACTGGGTAGAGGGGTTCCATACTGGGTAGAGGGGTTCCATACTGGGTAGAGGGGTTCCATACTGGGTTGAGGGGTTCCATACTGGGTAGAGGGGTTCCATACTGGGTAGAGGGGTTCCATACTGGGAAGAGGGGTTCCATACTTGGTAGAGGGTTTCCATACTGGGTAAAGGGGTTCCATTCAGTGTAGAGGGGTTCCATACTGTGTAGAGGGGTTCCATACTGTGTAGAGGGGTTCCATACTGTGTAGAGGGGTTCCATACTGTGTAGAGGGGTTCCATACTGTGTAGAGGGGTTCCATACTGGGTAGAGGGGTTCCATACTTGGTAGAGGGGTTGCATACTGGGTAGAGGGGTTCCATACTTGGTAGAGGGTTCCATAATGGGTTGTGGGGTTCCATACTGGGTAGAGGGGTTCCATACTTGGTAGAGGGGTTCCATGCTTGGTAGAGGGGTTCCATACTGGGTTGAGGGGTTCCATACTTGGTAGAGGGGTTCCATACTGGGTAGAGGGGTTCCATACTGGGTAGAGGGGTTCCATACTGGGTTGAGGGGTTCCATACTGTGTAGAGGGGTTCCATTCTGGGTAGATGGGTTCCATACTGTGTAGAGGGGTTTCATTCTGGGTAGAGGGGTTCCATTCTGGGTAGAGGGGTTCCATACTGGGTAGAGGGGTTCCATACTGGGTAGAGGGGTTCCATTCTGGGTAGAAAGGTTCCATACTAGGTAGAGGGGTTCCATACTTGGTAGAGGGGTTACATTCTGTGTAGAGGGGTTCCATACTGTGTAGTGGGGTTCCATACTGGTTAGAGGGGTTCCATACTGTGTAGAGGGGTTCCATACTGTGTAGAGGGGTTCCATGCTGTGTCGAGGTGTTCCATACTGTGTAGAGGGATTCCATTCTGTGTAGAGGGGTTCCATACTGTGTAGAGGGGTTCCATACTGGGTAGAGGGGTTCCATACTGGGTAGAGGGGTTCTATACTTGGTAGAGGGGTTCCATACTGGGTTGAGGGGTTCCATACTGGGTTGAGGGGTTCCATACTGGGTTGAGGGGTTCCATACTGGGTTGAGGGGTTCCATACTTGGTAGAGGGGTTCCATACTGGGTTGAGGGGTTCCATACTGGGTTGAGGGGTTCCATACTGGGTAGAGGGGTTCCATTCTGGGTAGAGGGGTTCCATTCTGGGTAGAGGGGTTCCATACTAGGTAGAGGGGTTCCATACTTGGTAGAGGGGTTCAATACTGTGTAGAGGGGTTCCATACTGTGTAGAGGGGTTCCATACTGTGTAGAGGGGTTCCATACTGTGTAGAGGGTTTCCATACTGTGTAGAGGGGTTCCATACTGGGTAGAGGGGTTCCATACTGGGTAGAGGGGTTCCATACTTGGTAGAGGGGTTCCATACTGGGTTGAGAGGTTCCATACTGTGTAGAGGGGTTCCATACTGGGTAGAGGGGTCCCATACTGTGTAGAGGGGTCCTATACTTGGTAGAGTGGTTCCATACTGGGTTGAGGGGTTCCATACTGGGTTGAGGGGTTCCATACTGGATAGAGGGGTTCCATACTTGGTAGAGGGGTTCCATACTGGGTTGAGGGGTTCCATACTGGGTAGAGGGGTTCCATACTGGGTAGAGGGGTTCCATTCTGGGTAGAGGGGTTCCATACTAGGTAGAGGGGTTCCATACTTGGTAGAGGGGTTCCATTCTGTGTAGAGGGGTTCCATACTGTGTAGAGGGGTTCCATACTATGTAGAGGGGTTCCATACTGTGTAGAGGGGTTCCATACTGGGTAGAGGGGTTCCATACTGGGTAGAGGGGTTCCATACTGGGTAGAGGGGTTCCATACAGGGTAGAGGGGTTCCATACAGGGTAGAGGGGTTCCATACTGGGTAGAGGGGTTCCATACTTGGTAGAGGGGTTCCATACTGGGTTGAGAGGTTCCATACTGGGTAGAGGGGTTCCATCCTGGGTAGAGGGGTTCCATACTGGGAAGAGGGGTTCCATACTTGGTAGAGGGTTTCCATACTGGGTAAAGGGGTTCCATTCAGTGTAGAGGGGTTCCATACTGTGTAGAGGGGTTCCATACTGTGTAGAGGGGTTCCATACTGTGTAGAGGGGTTCCATACTGTGTAGAGGGGTTCCATACTGGGTAGAGGGGTTCCATTCTGTGTAGAGGGGTTCCATACTGGCTAGAGTGGTTCCATACTTGGTAGAGAGGTTCCATACTTGGTAGAGGGGTTCAATTCTGTGTAGAGGGGTTCCATACTGGATAGAGGGGTTCCATACTGGATAGAGGGGTTCCATACTGGATAGAGGGGTTCCATACTGTGTAGAGGGGTTCCATACTGTGTAGAGGGGTTCCATACTGTGTAGAGGGGTTCCATACTGGGTAGAGGGGTTCCATTCTGTGTAGAGGGGTTCCATACTGGCTAGAGTGGTTCCATACTTGGTAGAGGGGTTCCATACTTGGTAGAGGGGTTCCATACTGGGTAGAGGGGTTCCATACTGGGTTGAGGGGTTCCATACTGGGTTGTTGAGCGGTTCCATACTGGGTAGAGGGGTTCCATACTTGGTAGAGGGGTTCCATACTGGGTTGCGGGGTTCCATACTGGGTAGAGGGGTTCCATACTTGGTAGAGGGGTTCCATACTTTGTAGACGGGTTCCATACTTTGTAGACGGGTTCCATACTTGTTACAGGGGTTCCATACTGGGTTGAGGGGTTCCATACTGGGTAGAGGGGTTCCATACTGTGTAGAGGGGTTCCATTCTGGGTAGAGGGGTTCCATACTGTGTAGAGGGGTTCCATTCTGGGTAGAGGGGTTCCATTCTGGGTAGAGGTGTTCCATACTGGGTAGAGGGGTTCCATACTGGGTAGAGGGGTTCCATTCTGGGTAGAGAGGTTCCATACTAGGTAGAGGGGTTCCATACTTGGTAGAGGGGTTACATTCTGTGTAGAGGGGTTCCATACTGTGTAGTGGGGTTCCATACTGGGTAGAGGGGTTCCATACTGTGTAGAGGGGTTCCATGCTGTGTAGAGGGGTTCCATGCTGTGTCGAGGGGTTTCCATACTGTGTAGAGGGGTTCCATACTGGGTAGAGGGGTTACATACTGGGTAGAGGGTTTCTATACTTGGTAGAGGGGTTCCATGCTGTGTCGAGGGGTTCCATACTGTGTAGAGGGGTTCCATACTGGGTAGAGGGGTTACATACTGGGTAGAGGGTTTCTATACTTGGTAGAGGGGTTCCATACTGGGTAGAGGGGTTCCATACTGGGTTGAGGGGTTCCATACTGGATAGAGGGGTTCCATACTTGGTAGAGGGGTTCCATACTGGGTTGAGGGGTTCCATTCTGGGTAGAGGGGTTCCATACTAGGTAGAGGGGTTCCATACTTGGTAGAGGGGTTCCATACTGGGTAGAGGGGTTCCATACTGTGTAGAGGGGTTCCATGCTGTGTAGAGGGGTTCCATGCTGTGTCGAGGGGTTTCCATACTGTGTAGAGGGGTTCCATACTGGGTAGAGGGGTTACATACTGGGTAGAGGGTTTCTATACTTGGTAGAGGGGTTCCATGCTGTGTCGAGGGGTTCCATACTGTGTAGAGGGGTTCCATACTGGGTAGAGGGGTTACATACTGGGTAGAGGGTTTCTATACTTGGTAGAGGGGTTCCATACTGGGTAGAGGGGTTCCATACTGGGTTGAGGGGTTCCATACTGGATAGAGGGGTTCCATACTTGGTAGAGGGGTTCCATACTGGGTTGAGGGGTTCCATTCTGGGTAGAGGGGTTCCATACTAGGTAGAGGGGTTCCATACTTGGTAGAGGGGTTCCATTCTGTGTAGAGGGGTTCCATACTGGATAGAGGGGTTCCATACTGGATAGAGGGATTCCATACTGTGTAGAGGGGTTCCATACTGTGTAGAGGGGTTCCATATTGGGTAGAGGGGTTCCATTCTGTGTAGAGGGGTTCCATACTGGCTAGAGTGGTTCCATACTTGGTAGAGGGGTTCCATACTTGGTAGAGGGGTTCCATTCTGTGTAGAGGTGTTCCATACTGGATAGAGGGGTTCCATACTGGATAGAGGGGTTCCATACTGTGTAGAGGGGTTCCATACTGTGTAGAGGGGTTCCATACTGGGTAGAGGGGTTCCATTCTGTGTAGAGGGGTTCCATACTGGCTAGAGTGGTTCCATACTTGGTAGAGGGGTTCCATACTTGGTAGAGGGGTTCCATACTGGGTAGAGGGGTTCCATACTGGGTTGAGGGGTTCCATACTGGGTTGTTGAGCGGTTCCATACTGGGTAGAGGGGTTCCATACTTGGTAGAGGGGTTCCATACTGGGTTGCGGGGTTCCATACTGGGTAGAGGGGTTCCATACTTGGTAGAGGGGTTCCATACTTTGTAGACGGGTTCCATACTTTGTAGACGGGTTCCATACTTGTTACAGGGGTTCCATACTGGGTTGAGGGGTTCCATACTGGGTAGAGGGGTTCCATACTGGGTAGAGGGGTTCCATACTGGGTTGAGGGGTTCCATACTGTGTAGAGGGGTTCCATTCTGGGTAGAGTGGTTCCATACTGTGTAGTGGGGTTCCATACTGGGTAGAGGGGTTCCATACTGTGTACAGGGGTTCCATACTGTGTAGAGGGGTTCCATGCTGTGTCGAGGGGTTCCATACTGTGTAGAGGGGTTCCATACTGTGTAGAGGGGTTCCATACTGTGTAGAGGGGTTCCATACTGTGTACAGGGGTTCCATACTGTGTAGAGGGGTTCCATGCTGTGTCGAGGGGTTCCATACTGTGTAGAGGGGTTCCATACTGTGTAGAGGGGTTCCATTCTGTGTAGAGGGGTTCCATACTGTGTAGAGGGGTTCCATACTGGGTAGAGGGGTTACATACGGGGTAGAGGGGTTCTATACTTGGTAGAGGGGTTCCATACTGGGTAGAGGGGTTCCATACTGGGTTGAGGGGTTCCATACTGGATAGAGGGGTTCCATACTTGGTAGAGGGGTTCCATACTGGGTTGAGGGGTTCCATACTGGGTAGAGGGGTTCCATTCTGGGTAGAGGGGTTCCATACTAGGTAGAGGGGTTCCATACTTGGTAGAGGGGTTCCATTCTGTGTAGAGGGGTTCCATACTGGATAGAGGGGTTCCATACTGGATAGAGGGGTTCCATGATGTGTAGAGGGGTTCCATACTGTGTAGAGGGGTTCCATACTGGGTAGAGGGGTTCCATTCTGTGTAGAGGGGTTCCATACTGGCTAGAGTGGTTCCATACTTGGTAGAGAGGTTCCATACTTGGTAGAGGGGTTCAATTCTGTGTAGAGGGGTTCCATACTGGATAGAGGGGTTCCATACTGGATAGAGGGGTTCCATACTGTGTAGAGGGGTTCCATACTGGGTAGAGGGGTTCCATTCTGTGTAGAGGGGTTCCATACTGGCTAGAGTGCTTCCATACTTGGTAGAGGGGTTCCATACTTGGTAGAGGGGTTCCATACTGGGTAGAGGGGTTCCATACTGGGTTGAGGGGTTCCATACTGGGTAGAGGGGTTCCATACTGGGTAGAGGGGTTCCATACTGGGTAGAGGGGTTCCATACCGGGTTGAGGGGTTCCATACTGTGTAGAGGGGTTCCATTCTGGGTAGAGGGGTTCCATACTGTGTAGAGGGGTTTCATTCTGGGTAGAGGGATTCCATTCTGGGTAGAGGGGTTCCATACTGGGTAGAGGGGTTCCATACTGGGTAGAGGGGTTCCATTCTGGGTAGAGAGGTTCCATACTAGGTAGAGGGGTTCCATACTTGGTAGAGGGGTTACATTCTGTGTAGAGGGGTTCCATACTGTGTAGTGGGGTTCCATACTGGGTAGAGGGGTTCCATACTGTGTAGAGGGGTTCCATACTGTGTAGAGGGGTTCCATGCTGTGTCGAGGGGTTCCATACTGTGTAGAAAGTTCCATTCTGTGTAGAGGGGTTCCATACTGTGTAGAGGGGTTCCATACTGGGTAGAGGGGTTACATACTGTGTAGAGGGGTTCTATACTTGGTAGAGGGGTTCCATACTGGGTAGAGGGGTTCCATACTGGGTTGAGGGGTTCCATACTGGATAGAGGGGTTCCATACTTGGTAGAGGGGTTCCATACTGGGTTGAGGGGTTCCATACTGGGTAGAGGGGTTCCATTCTGGGTAGAGGGGTTCCATACTAGGTAGAGGGGTTCCATACTTGGTAGAGGGGTTCCATTCTGTGTAGAGGGGTTCCATACTGGATAGAGGGGTTCCATACTGGATAGAGGGGTTCCATACTGGGTAGAGGGGTTCCATACTGTGTAGAGGGGTTCCATACTGGGTAGAGGGGTTCCATTCTGTGTAGAGGGGTTCCATACTGGCTAGAGTGGTTCCATACTTGGTAGAGGGGTTCCATTCTGTGTAGAGGGGTTCCATACTGGATAGAGGGGTTCCATACTGTGTAGAGGGGTTCCATTCTGTGTAGAGGGGTTCCATACTGGGTAGAGTGGTCCCATACTTGGTAGAGGGGTTCCATACTTGGTAGAGGGGTTCCATACTGGGTAGAGGGGTTCCATACTGGGTAGAGGGGTTCCATACTGGGTTGTTGAGCGGTTCCATACTGGGTAGAGGGGTTCCATACTTGGTAGAGGGGTTCCATACTGGGTTGCGGGGTTCCATACTGGGTAGAGGGGTTCCATACTTGGTAGAGGGGTTCCATACTTTGTAGACGGGTTCCATACTTTGTAGACGGGTTCCATACTTGTTACAGGGGTTCCATACTGGGTTGAGGGGTTCCATACTGGGTTGAGGGGTTCCATACTGGGTAGAGGGGTTCCATACTGGGTAAAGGGGTTCCATACTGGGTAGAGGGGTTCCATACTGGGTTGAGGGGTTCCATACTGGGTTGAGGGGTTCCATACTGTTTAGAGGGGTTCCATTCTGGGTAGAGTGGTTCCATACTGTGTAGAGGGGTTCCATTCGGGGTAAAGGGGTTCCATTCTGGGTAGAAGGGTTCCATTCTGGGTAGAGGGGTTCCATACTGTGTAGAGGGGTTCCATACTGTGTAGAGGGGTTCCATTCTGGGTAGAGGGGTTCCATACTGGGTAGAGGGGTTCCATACTGGGTAGAGGGGTTCCATTCTGGGTAGAGGAGTTCCATACTGGGTAGAGGGGTTCCATTCTGGTTAGAGGGGTTCCATACTGGGTTGAGGGGTTCCATTCTGGGTAGAGGGGTTCCATACTGGGTAGAGGGGTTCCATACTGGGTAGAGGCTTTCCATTCTGGGTAGAGCGGTTCCATACTGGGAAGAGAGGTTCCATACCGGATATAGGGGTTCCCCACTATAGGGTGGCAGTTCAATGATGGTTGCTTTTGACGTTATTATAGTTCACATGCCCACTTTCCACCTTCATAGGTAATTGTCTAAGAGGTTTGTAGGTTGGGTGATCCACACGTTAAGCAGCTAAGTTAACTATAGTGTACAGCACATTCCTTCAGTATGTAATGTAAACATCTCTACAATTCCCATAGACAAAATCTATGTAGGTCTTTATGAGAGAAAAAAAACACAAGTTCCCAATACAAGGATCCAATTAGAATCCAATAGAAAAATCTTCTATAAAATATTTAGGAACCAGTCCTATTGGACTCCATTGGGATTCTGTCCAATATAATTGCATATACAGCAATAGAAACATCCTATCAGTGTGCTGGAGTTTGATGTAGTGGTCTAAGCGCCTGACTCCAGGCCACATATGCCCCTCGAAGACTGTTTTTAACAGGTTTCTGTACCTCTATCTGTACGTACATTTGGCCTGTCAAGAAAATAACTCTCCTTAAACATTTTTACAATAGTAAAATAATATAATTTTGGATTCCAAACTGTTAGAAATCATATGAAAATCCTGTCAGATTTTGGAAATGGTCCTATTGGACTCCTGTAGGGCTTTTTTTACTAGCGCAGACAGGAACATTCATTTAAATCACTTCCTGTGTGTTGAACCAAGGGACAAAGGAAAAGGGAGCGAGATAAACGAAGAGAGATAAACTAATTGAAAAGGAGGCAACAAAGATTAACGATTAATTTCCTTCCGCTATCCTGCTCTGCTCATGTCTATAGTTGTGATGTTTCTCTCAGAGCTCTGAGATGTGGAGATAAAAACTGAGGCCAGTATTCAATCTGTGGAGTGTCAACAATGGTTAAGGTCAACCAATGTCAACTCTTCAGATGTTGGCTCAATGTTCACACATTCAAGGTTAACTCTTCAGTTGTTGGCTCAATGTTCACACATTCAAGGTTAACTCTTCAGTTGTTGGCTCAATGTTCACACATTCAAGGTTAACTCCTCAGTTGTTGGCTCAATGTTCACACATTCAAGGTTAACTCTTCAGTTGTTGGCTCAATGTTCACACATTCAAGGTTAACTCTTCAGTTGTTGGCTCAATTGGAAATAACCTTTACATGTCAAACGTGCTACAACAGATTTGGGATTCAATCTCGGTCTGACTCCAGCACAGAGAAAAAAAGAGTCACTATGATAGAGTCCACAAAGACAGAGAACAGACAGTAACTATGATAGAGTCCACAAAGACAGAGAACAGACAGTAACTATGATAGAGTCCACAAAGACAGAGAACAGACAGTAAATATGATAGAGTCCACAAAGACAGAAAGGGCAGAGAGTGGTGATGACAGCGTTAGAAGGTCTCTTCTTGTTGGAGAGGAACTGAGGTGTTTGATGTCAGTGATCCTGAGGATCTAGGTGTTGTAGGGGATAACAGGGTAGTGTGACCTCTGGCTAAAGATCCTCTAACACATAGCTGGATGGAACTAAAAGCTAGAGTGGACACAACAGGGCTGAGGGATCCTAGGCAGAAGGGCTGGGGCTTGATAACCTCTGGCTAACAATCCTCTAACACATAGTTGGATGGAAAGGGATCGGTGGCAGCTAGTAGACCGGTGACGACGACCGCCGAGCGCCACCCGAACAGGAAGGGAAGCCACTTTCGGTAGGAGTCGTGACAGTGATCCTAAGAAGAAGGGCTGGGCTGGGGCTTGGTGACCTCTAGCTAAATGATCCTGTGAGTTGGGTCGGGTGACCTCAGGTTTGTCTTCCCTGTTAAAAAATAAAGGTGAAATACAAGTATAACTCCTGGTCCCATCAGCCTAATGCAGCCCGGCCCCTAATGTAGCCCCTAATGCAGCCCCTAATGCAGCCCGTCCCCTAATGTAGCCCCTAATGCAGCCCCTAATGCAGCCCGTCCCCTAATGTAGCCCCTAATGCAGCCCGGCCCATAATGTAGCCCGGCACCTAATGTAGCCCCTAATGCAGCCCGTCCCCTAATGTAACCCCTAATGCAGCCCGTCCCCTAATGTAGCCCCTAATGCAGCCCGGCCCCTAATGTAGCCCCTAATGCAGCCTGGCCCCTAATGTAACCCTAATGCAGCCCCTAATGTAGCCCCTAATGTAGCCCGGCCCCTAATGTAGCCCCTAATGCAGCCCGTCCCTAATGTAGCCCCTAATGCAGCCTGGCCCCTAATGTAGCCCCTAATGCAGCCCGGCCCCTAATGTAGCCCCTAATGCAGCCCGTCCCCTAATGCAGCCCCTAATGCAGCCCCTAATGCAGCCCCTAATGCAGCTCGGCCCCTAATGCAGCCCCTAATACAGCCCCTAATGCAGCCCAGCCCCTAATGTAGCCCCTAATGCAGCCCCTAATGTAGCCCCTAATGCAGCCCGGCCCCTAATGCAGCCCGGCCCCTAATGCAGCCCCTAATGTAGCCCCTAATGTAGCCCCTAATGCAGCCCCTAATGCAGCTCGGCCCCTAATGTAGCCCCTAATGTAGCCCCTAATGCAGCCCCTAATGCAGCTCGGCCCCTAATGTAGCCCCTAATGCAGCCCCTAATGCACCCCCTAATGCAGCCCCTAATGCAGCCCCTAATGCAGCCACTAATGCAGCCCCTAATGCAGCCTGGCCCCTAATGTAGCCCCTAATGTAGCCCCTAATGCAGCCCGTCCCCTAATGCAGCCCGTCCCCTAATGCAGCCCCTAATGTAGCCCCTAATGTAGCCCCTAATGTAGCCCCTAATGTAGCCCCTAATGCAGCCCATCCCCTAATGCAGCCCGTCCCCTAATGTAGCCCCTAATGTAGCCCCTAATTCAGCCCGGCCCCTAATGCAGCCAGGCCCCTAATGCAGCCCGGCCCCTAATGCAGCCCGTCCCCTAATGTAGCCCATAATGTATCCCCTAATGCAGCCCGGCCCCTAATGCAGCCCGGCCCCTAATGCAGCCCCTAATGTAGCCCGGCCCCTAATGCAGCCCCTAATGCAGCCCGGCCCCTAATGCAGCCCCTAATGCAGCCCGGCCCCTAATGCAGCCCGGCCCCTAATGCAGCCCAGCCCCTAATGCAGCCCCTAATGCAGCCCGTCCCCTAATGCAGCCCCTAATGCAGCCCGGCCCCTAATGCAGCCCCTAATGCAGCCCGGCCCCTAATGCAGCCCCTAATGCAGCCCGGCCCCTAATGTAGCCCCTAATGCAGCCCGGCCCATAATGTAGCCCGGCCCCTAATGTAGCCCCTAATGCAGCCCGTCCCCTAATGTAACCCCTAATGCAGCCCGTCCCCTAATGTAGCCCCTAATGCAGCCCGGCCCCTAATGTAGCCCCTAATGCAGCCTGGCCCCTAATGTAGCCCCTAATGCAGCCCCTAATGTAGCCCCTAATGTAGCCCGGCCCCTAATGTAGCCCCTAATGCAGCCCGTCCCTAATGTAGCCCCTAATGCAGCCTGGCCCCTAATGTAGCCCCTAATGCAGCCCGGCCCCTAATGTAGCCCCTAATGCAGCCCGTCCCCTAATGCAGCCCCTAATGCAGCCCCTAATGCAGCCCCTAATGCAGCTCGGCCCCTAATGCAGCCCCTAATACAGCCCCTAATGCAGCCCAGCCCCTAATGTAGCCCCTAATGCAGCCCCTAATGTAGCCCCTAATGCAGCCCGGCCCCTAATGCAGCCCGGCCCCTAATGCAGCCCCTAATGTAGCCCCTAATGTAGCCCCTAATGCAGCCCCTAATGCAGCTCGGCCCCTAATGTAGCCCCTAATGTAGCCACTAATGCAGCCCCTAATGCAGCTCGGCCCCTAATGTAGCCCCTAATGCAGCCCCTAATGCACCCCCTAATGCAGCCCCTAATGCAGCCCCTAATGCAGCCCCTAATGCAGCCCCTAATGCAGCCCCTAATGCAGCCTGGCCCCTAATGTAGCCCCTAATGTAGCCCCTAATGCAGCCCGTCCCCTAATGCAGCCCGTCCCCTAATGCAGCCCCTAATGCAGCCCGACCCCTAATGTAGCCCCTAATGTAGCCCCTAATGTAGCCCCTAATGTAGCCCCTAATGCAGCCCATCCCCTAATGCAGCCCGTCCCCTAATGTAGCCCCTAATGTAGCCCCTAATTCAGCCCGGCCCCTAATGCAGCCCGGCCCCTAATGCAGCCCGGCCCCTAATGCAGCCCGTCCCCTAATGTAGCCCCTAATGTATCCCCTAATGCAGCCCGGCCCCTAATGCAGCCCGGCCCCTAATGCAGCCCCTAATGTAGCCCGGCCCCTAATGCAGCCCCTAATGCAGCCCGGCCCCTAATGCAGACCCTAATGCAGCCCGGCCCCTAATGCAGCCCGGCCCCTAATGCAGCCCAGCCCCTAATGCAGCCCCTAATGCAGCCCGTCCCCTAATGCAGCCCCTAATGCAGCCCGGCCCCTAATGCAGCCCCTAATGCAGCCCGGCCCCTAATGCAGCCCCTAATGCAGCCCGGCCCCTAATGCAGCCCAGCCCCTAATGCAGCCCGTCCCCTAATGCAGCCCGGCCCCTAATGCAGCCAGTCCCCTAATGCAGCCCCTAATGTAGCCGAGCCCCTAATGCAGCCCGTCCCCTAATGCAGCCCAGCCCCTAATGCAGCCCGGCCCCTAATACAGCCCCTAATGCAGCCCGGCCCCTAATGCAGCCCCTAATGCAGCCCGGCCCCTAATGCAGCCCAGCCCCTAATGCAGCCCGTCCCCTAATGCAGCCCGGCCCCTAATGCAGCCAGTCCCCTAATGCAGCCCCTAATGTAGCCGAGCCCCTAATGCAGCCCGTCCCCTAATGCAGCCAGTCCCCTAATGCAGCCCCTAATGTAGCCGAGCCCCTAATGCAGCCCGTCCCCTAATGCAGCCCAGCCCCTAATGCAGCCCGGCCCCTAATGCAGTCCCTAATGCAGCCCAGCCCCTAATGTAGCCCCTAATGCAGCCCGGCCCCTAATATAGCCCCTAATGCAGCCCGGCCCCTAATGCACCCCAGCCCCTGATGCAGCCCCTAATGTAGCCCCTAATGCAGCCCGGCCCCTAATGTAGCCCCTAATGCAGCCCCGTACCTAATGCAGCCCGGCCCCTAATGCAGCCCCTAATGCAGCCCCTAATGCAGCCCGGCCCCTAATGCAGCCCCTAATACAGCCCAGCCCCTAATGCAGCCCGGCCCCTAATTCATCCCGTCCCCTAATGCAGCCCGGCCCCTAATGCAGCCCCTAATGCAGCCCGGCCCCTAATGTAGCCCCTAATGCAGCCCCTAATGCAGCCCGGCCCCTAATGTAGCCCCTAATGCAGCACGGCCCCTAATGCAGCCCCTATTGCAGCCCGGCCCCTAATGTAGCCCCTAATGCAGCCTAGCCCCTAATGCAGCCCATCCCCTAATGCAGCCCGGCCCCTAATGCAGCCCCTAATGCAGCCCAGCCCCTAATGCAGCCCCTAATGTAACCCCTAATGTAACCCCTAATGCAGCCCGGCCCCTAATGTAGCCCCTAATGTAGCCCGGCCCCTAATGTAGCCCCTAATGCAGCCCAGCCCCTAATGCAGCCCAGCCCCTAATGCAGCCCGGCCCCTAATGTAGCCCCTAATGTAGCCCGGCCCCTAATGTAGCCCCTAATGCAGCCCAGCCCCTAATGCAGCCCAGCCGCCAATGCAGCCCGTCCCCTAATGCAGCCCCTAATGCAGCCCGGCCCCTAATGTAGCCCCTAATATAACCCCTAATGTAACCCCTAATGCAGCCCGGCCCCTAATGTAGCCCCTAATGTAGCCCATAATGCAGCCCGGCCCCTAATGCAGCCCCTAATGCAGCCCCTAATGCAGCCCGGCCCCTAATGTAGCCCCTAATGTAGCCCCTAATGCAGCCCGGCCCCTAATGCAGCCCGGCCCCTAATGCAGCCCCTAATGCAGCCTGGCCCCTAATGCAGCCCCTAATGCAGCCCAGCCCCTAATGCAGCCCGGACCCTAATGCAGCCCCTAATGCAGCCCAGCCCCTAATGCAGCCCAGCCCCTAATGCAGCCCAGCCCCTAATGCAGCCCGGCCCCTAATGTAGCCCCTAATGTAGCCCGGCCCATAATGTAGCCCCTAATGCAGCCCAGCCCCTAATGCAGCCCAGCCCCTAATGCAGCCCGTCCCCTAATGCAGCCCCTAATGCAGCCCAGCCCCTAATGTAGCCCCTAATGTAACCCCTAATGTAACCCCTAATGCAGCACGGCCCCTAATGTAGCCCCTAATGTAGCCCATAATGCAGCCCGGCCCCTAATGCAGCCCCTAATGCAGCCCCTAATGCAGCCCGGCCCCTAATGTAGCCCCTAATGTAGCCCCTAATGCAGCCCGGCCCCTAATGCAGCCCGGCCCCTAATGCAGCCCCTAATGCAGCCCGGCCCCTGATGCAGCCCCTAATGCAGCCCAGCCCCTAATGCAGCCCGGCCCCTAATGTAGCCCCTAATGCAGCCCGGCCCCTAATGTAGCCCCTAATGCAGCCCGGCCCCTAATGTAGCCCCTAATGCAGCCCGTCCCCTAATGTAGCCCCTATTGCAGCCCGTCCCCTAATGTAGCCCCTAATGCAGCCCGGCCCCTAATGCAGCCCCTAATGTAGCCCCTAATGTAGCCCCTAATGCAGCCCGTCCCCTAATGCAGCCCGTCCCCTAATGCAGCCCCTAATGCAGCCCGACCCCTAATGTAGCCCCTAATGTAGCCCCTAATGTAGCCCCTAATGTAGCCCCTAATGCAGCCCATCCCCTAATGCAGCCCGTCCCCTAATGTAGCCCCTAATGTAGCCCCTAATTCAGCCCGGCCCCTAATGCAGCCCGGCCCCTAATGCAGCCCGGCCCCTAATGCAGCCCGTCCCCTAACGTAGCCCCTAATGTATCCCCTAATGCAGCCCGGCCCCTAATGCAGCCCGGCCCCTAATGCAGCCCCTAATGTAGCCCGGCCCCTAATGCAGCCCCTAATGCAGCCCGGCCCCTAATGCAGCCTCTAATGCAGCCCGGCCCCTAATGCAGCCCGGCCCCTAATGCAGCCCAGCCCCTAATGCAGCCCAGCCCCTAATGCAGCCCCTAATGCAGCCCCTAATGCAGCCCGGCCCCTAATGTAGCCCCTAATGTAGCCCCTAATGCAGCCCGGCCCCTAATGCAGCCCGGCCCCTAATGCAGCCCCTAATGCAGCCTGGCCCCTAATGCAGCCCCTAATGCAGCCCAGCCCCTAATGCAGCCCGGACCCTAATGCAGCCCCTAATGCAGCCCAGCCCCTAATGCAGCCCAGCCCCTAATGCAGCCCAGCCCCTAATGCAGCCCGGCCCCTAATGTAGCCCCTAATGTAGCCCGGCCCATAATGTAGCCCCTAATGCAGCCCAGCCCCTAATGCAGCCCAGCCCCTAATGCAGCCCGTCCCCTAATGCAGCCCCTAATGCAGCCCAGCCCCTAATGTAGCCCCTAATGTAACCCCTAATGTAACCCCTAATGCAGCACGGCCCCTAATGTAGCCCCTAATGTAGCCCATAATGCAGCCCGGCCCCTAATGCAGCCCCTAATGCAGCCCCTAATGCAGCCCGGCCCCTAATGTAGCCCCTAATGTAGCCCCTAATGCAGCCCGGCCCCTAATGCAGCCCGGCCCCTAATGCAGCCCCTAATGCAGCCCGGCCCCTGATGCAGCCCCTAATGCAGCCCAGCCCCTAATGCAGCCCGGCCCCTAATGTAGCCCCTAATGCAGCCCGGCCCCTAATGTAGCCCCTAATGCAGCCCGGCCCCTAATGTAGCCCCTAATGCAGCCCGTCCCCTAATGTAGCCCCTATTGCAGCCCGTCCCCTAATGTAGCCCCTAATGCAGCCCGGCCCCTAATGCAGCCCCTAATGTAGCCCCTAATGTAGCCCCTAATGCAGCCCGTCCCCTAATGCAGCCCGTCCCCTAATGCAGCCCCTAATGCAGCCCGACCCCTAATGTAGCCCCTAATGTAGCCCCTAATGTAGCCCCTAATGCAGCCCATCCCCTAATGCAGCCCGTCCCCTAATGTAGCCCCTAATGTAGCCCCTAATTCAGCCCGGCCCCTAATGCAGCCCGGCCCCTAATGCAGCCCGGCCCCTAATGCAGCCCGTCCCCTAACGTAGCCCCTAATGTATCCCCTAATGCAGCCCGGCCCCTAATGCAGCCCGGCCCCTAATGCAGCCCCTAATGTAGCCCGGCCCCTAATGCAGCCCCTAATGCAGCCCGGCCCCTAATGCAGCCTCTAATGCAGCCCGGCCCCTAATGCAGCCCGGCCCCTAATGCAGCCCAGCCCCTAATGCAGCCCAGCCCCTAATGCAGCCCCTAATGCAGCCCGTCCCCTAATGCAGCCCCTAATGCAGCCCGGCCCCTAATGCAGCCCCTAATGCAGCCCGGCCCCTAATGCACCCCCTAATGCAGCCCGGCCCCTAATGCAGCCCAGCCCCTAATGCAGCCCGTCCCCTAATGCAGCCCGGCCCCTAATGCAGCCAGTCCCCTAATGCAGCCCCTAATGTAGCCGAGCCCCTAATGCAGCCCGTCCCCTAATGCAGCCCAGCCCCTAATGCAGCCCGGCCCCTAATGCAGCCCCTAATGCAGCCCAGCCCCTAATGTAGCCCCTAATGCAGCCCGGCCCCTAATATAGCCACTAATGCAGCCCGGCCCCTAATGCACCCCAGCCCCTAATGCAGCCCCTAATGTAGCCCCTAATGCAGCCCGGCCCCTAATGCAGCCCGGCCCCTAATGTAGCCCCTAATGCAGCCCCGCCCCTAATGCAGCCCGGCCCCTAATGCAGCCCCTAATGCAGCCCCTAATGCAGCCCGGCCCCTAATGTAGCCCCTAATGCAGCCCCTAATGCAGCCCGGCCCCTAATGTAGCCCCTAATGCAGCACGGCCCCTAATGCAGCCCCTATTGCAGCCCGGCCCCTAATGTAGCCCCTGATGCAGCCTAGCCCCTAATGCAGCCCGTCCCCTAATGCAGCCCGGCCACGAATGCAGCCCCTAATGCAGCCCAGCCCCTAATGCAGCCCCTAATGTAACCCCTAATGTAACCCCTAATGCAGCCCGGCCCCTAATGTAGCCCCTAATGTAGCCCGGCCCCTAATGTAGCCCCTAATGCAGCCCAGCCCCTAATGCAGCCCAGCCCCTAATGCAGCAAGGCCCCTAATGTAGCCCCTAATGTAGCCCGGCCCCTAATGTAGCCCCTAATGCAGCCCAGCCCCTAATGCAGCCCAGCCCCTAATGCAGCCCGTCCCCTAATGCAGCCCCTAATGCAGCCCGGCCCCTAATGTAACCCCTAATGTAACCCCTAATGTAACCCCTAATGCAGCCCGGCCCCTAATGTAGCCCCTAATGTAGCCCATAATGCAGCCCGGCCCCTAATGCAGCCCCTAATGCAGCCCCTAATGCAGCCCGGCCCCTAATGTAGCCCCTAATGTAGCCCCTAATGCAGCCCGGCCCCTAATGCAGCCCGGCCCCTAATGCAGCCCCTAATGCAGCCCGGCCCCTAATGCAGCCCCTAATGCAGCCCAGCCCCTAATGCAGCCCGGACCCTAATGCAGCCCCTAATGCAGCCCAGCCCCTAATGCAGCCCAGCCCCTAATGCAGCCCGTCCCCTAATGCAGCCCCTAATGCAGCCCGGCCCCTAATGTAGCCCCTAATGCAACCCCTAATGTAACCCAGCCCCTAATGCAGCCCGGACCCTAATGCAGCCCCTAATGCAGCCCAGCCCCTAATGCAGCCCAGCCCCTAATGCAGCCCGTCCCCTAATGCAGCCCCTAATGCAGCCCGGCCCCTAATGCAGCCCAGCCCCTAATGCAGCCCGGACCCTAATGCAGCCCCTAATGCAGCCCAGCCCCTAATGCAGCCCAGCCCCTAATGCAGCCCAGCCCCTAATGCAGCCCGGACCCTAATGCAGCCCCTAATGCAGCCCAGCCCCTAATGCAGCCCAGCCCCTAATGCAGCCCGTCCCCTAATGCAGCCCCTAATGCAGCCCGGCCCCTAATGTAGCCCCTAATGCAACCCCTAATGCAGCCCCTAATGCAGCCCAGCCCCTAATGCAGCCCAGCCCCTAATGCAGTCCGTCCCCTAATGCAGGCCCTAATGCAGCCCGGCCCCTAATGCAGCCCGTCCCCTAATGTAGCCCCTAATGCAGCCCGTCCCCTAATGTAGCCCCTAATGCAGCCCGGCCCCTAATGCAGCCCCTAATGCAGCCCCTAATGTAGCCCCTAATGCAGCCCGGCCCCTAATGCAGCCCCTAATGCAGCCCGGCCCCTAATGCAGCCCCTAATGCAGCCCGGCCCCTAATGTAGCCCCTAATGCAGCCCCTAATGTAGCCCCTAATGCAGCCCCTAATGCAGCCCCTAATGTAGCCCCTATTGCAGCCCGACCCCTAATGCAGCCTCTAATGCAGCCCGGCCCCTAATGCAGCCCCTAATGCAGCCCGGCCCCTAATGTAGCCCCTAATGCAGCCCCTAATGTAGCCCCTAATGCAGCCCCTAATGCAGCCCCTAATGCAGCCCGGCCCCTAATGCAGCCCCTAATGCAGCCCCTAATGTAGCCCCTAATGTAGCCCCTAATGCAGCCCGGCCCCTAATGTAGCCCCTAATGCAGCCCCTAATTTAGCCCCTAATGCAGCCCCTAATGCAGCCCCTAATGCAGCCCGTCCCCTAATGCAGCCCCTAATGTAGCCCCTAATGTAGCCCCTAATGCAGCCCCTAATGCAGACCGGCCCCTAATGCAGCCTGGCCCCTAATGTAGCCCCTAATGCAGCCCCTATTGCAGCCCGGCCCCTAATGTAGCCCCTAATGCAGCCCGTCCCCTAATGCAGCCCGGCCCCTAATGCAGCCCGGCCCCTAATGTAGCCCAGCCCCTAATGTAGCCCCTAATGCAGCCCGGCCCCTAATGTAGCCCCTAATGCAGCCCGGCCCCTAATGTAGCCCCTAATGCAGCACGGCCCCAAATGCAGCCCCTATTGCAGCCCGGCCCCTAATGTAGCCCCTGATGCAGCCTAGCCCCTAATGCAGCCCGTCCCCTAATGCAGCCCGGCCACGAATGCAGCCCCTAATGCAGCCCAGCCCCTAATGCAGCCCCTAATGTAACCCCTAATGTAACCCCTAATGCAGCCCGGCCCCTAATGTAGCCCCTAATGTAGCCCGGCCCCTAATGTAGCCCCTAATGCAGCCCAGCCCCTAATGCAGCCCAGCCCCTAATGCAGCAAGGCCCCTAATGTAGCCCCTAATGTAGCCCGGCCCCTAATGTAGCCCCTAATGCAGCCCAGCCCCTAATGCAGCCCAGCCCCTAATGCAGCCCGTCCCCTAATGCAGCCCCTAATGCAGCCCGGCCCCTAATGTAACCCCTAATGTAACCCCTAATGTAACCCCTAATGCAGCCCGGCCCCTAATGTAGCCCCTAATGTAGCCCATAATGCAGCCCGGCCCCTAATGCAGCCCCTAATGCAGCCCCTAATGCAGCCCGGCCCCTAATGTAGCCCCTAATGTAGCCCCTAATGCAGCCCGGCCCCTAATGCAGCCCGGCCCCTAATGCAGCCCCTAATGCAGCCCGGCCCCTAATGCAGCCCCTAATGCAGCCCAGCCCCTAATGCAGCCCGGACCCTAATGCAGCCCCTAATGCAGCCCAGCCCCTAATGCAGCCCAGCCCCTAATGCAGCCCGTCCCCTAATGCAGCCCCTAATGCAGCCCGGCCCCTAATGTAGCCCCTAATGCAACCCCTAATGTAACCCAGCCCCTAATGCAGCCCGGACCCTAATGCAGCCCCTAATGCAGCCCAGCCCCTAATGCAGCCCAGCCCCTAATGCAGCCCGTCCCCTAATGCAGCCCCTAATGCAGCCCGGCCCCTAATGCAGCCCCTAATGCAGCCCAGCCCCTAATGCAGCCCGGACCCTAATGCAGCCCCTAATGCAGCCCAGCCCCTAATGCAGCCCAGCCCCTAATGCAGCCCAGCCCCTAATGCAGCCCGGACCCTAATGCAGCCCCTAATGCAGCCCAGCCCCTAATGCAGCCCAGCCCCTAATGCAGCCCGTCCCCTAATGCAGCCCCTAATGCAGCCCGGCCCCTAATGTAGCCCCTAATGCAACCCCTAATGCAGCCCCTAATGCAGCCCAGCCCCTAATGCAGCCCAGCCCCTAATGCAGTCCGTCCCCTAATGCAGGCCCTAATGCAGCCCGGCCCCTAATGCAGCCCGTCCCCTAATGTAGCCCCTAATGCAGCCCGTCCCCTAATGTAGCCCCTAATGCAGCCCGGCCCCTAATGCAGCCCCTAATGCAGCCCGGCCCCTAATGCAGCCCCTAATGCAGCCCGGCCCCTAATGCAGCCCCTAATGCAGCCCGGCCCCTAATGTAGCCCCTAATGCAGCCCCTAATGTAGCCCCTAATGCAGCCCCTAATGCAGCCCCTAATGTAGCCCCTATTGCAGCCCGGCCCCTAATGCAGCCTCTAATGCAGCCCGGCCCCTAATGCAGCCCCTAATGCAGCCCGGCCCCTAATGTAGCCCCTAATGCAGCCCCTAATGTAGCCCCTAATGCAGCCCCTAATGCAGCCCCTAATGCAGCCCGGCCCCTAATGCAGCCCCTAATGCAGCCCCTAATGTAGCCCCTAATGTAGCCCCTAATGCAGCCCGGCCCCTAATGTAGCCCCTAATGCAGCCCCTAATTTAGCCCCTAATGCAGCCCCTAATGCAGCCCCTAATGCAGCCCGTCCCCTAATGCAGCCCCTAATGTAGCCCCTAATGTAGCCCCTAATGTAGCCCCTAATGCAGCCCCTAATGCAGACCGGCCCCTAATGCAGCCTGGCCCCTAATGTAGCCCCTAATGCAGCCCCTATTGCAGCCCGGCCCCTAATGTAGCCCCTAATGCAGCCCGTCCCCTAATGCAGCCCGGCCCCTAATGCAGCCCGGCCCCTAATGTAGCCCAGCCCCTAATGTAGCCCCTAATGCAGCCCGGCCCCTAATGTAGCCCCTAATGCAGCCCGGCCCCTAATGTAGCCCCTAATGCAGCACGTCCCCTAATGTAGCCCCTATTGCAGCCCGTCCCCTAATGTAGCCCCTAATGCAGCCCGGCCCCTAATGTAGCCCCTAATGTAACCACTAATGCAGCCCGTCCCCTAATGTAACCCCTAATGCAGCCCGTCCCCTAATGTAACCACTAATGCAGCCCGGCCCCTAATGTAGCCCCTAATGCAGCCCGGCCCCTAATGCAGCCCGGCCCCTAATGCAGCCCCTAATGCAGCCTGTCACCTAATGCAGCCTGTCCCCTAATGCAGCCCCTAATGCAGCCCCTAATGCAGCCCGGCCCCTAATGCAGCCCCTAATGTAGCCCCTAATGTAGCCCCTAATGTAGCCCCTAATGCAGCCCCTAATGCAGACCGGCCCCTAATGCAGCCTGGCCCCTAATGTAGCCCCTAATGCAGCCCCTATTGCAGCCCGGCCCCTAATGTAGCCCCTAATGCAGCCCGGCCCCTAATGCAGCCCGGCCCCTAATGCAGCCCGGCCCCTAATGTAGCCCAGCCCCTAATGCAGCCCCTAATGCAGCCCAGCCCCTAATGCAGCCCGTCCCCTAATCTAGCCCCTAATGCAGCCACCAATGTAGCCCCTAATGTAGCCCAGCCCCTAATGTAGCCCCTAATGTAGCCCGGCCCCTAATGCAGCCCGGCCCCTAATGCAGTCCGGCCCCTAATGTAGCCCCTAATGCAGCCCAGCCCCTAATGCAGCCCCTAATGCAGCCCGGCCCCTAATGCAGCCCCTAATGCAGCCCAGCCACTAATGCAGCCCGGCCCCTAATGTAGCCCCTAATGCAGCCCGGCCCCTAATGTAGCCCCAAATGCAGCCCGTCCCCTAATGTAACCCCTAATGCAGCCTGGCCCCTAATGTAGCCCCTAATGCAGCCCCTAATGCAGCCCGGCCCTTAATGCAGCCCGTCCCCTAATGCAGCCCGTCCCCTAATGTAGCCCCTAATGCAGCCCGTCCCCTAATGTAGGCCCTAATGCAGTCCGTCCCCTAATGCAGGCCCTAATGCAGCCCGGCCCCTAATGCAGCCCGTCCCCTAATGTAGCCCCTAATGCAGCCCGTCCCCTAATGTAGCCCCTAATGCAGCCCGGCCCCTAATGCAGCCCCTAATGCAGCCCCTAATGTAGCCCCTAATGCAGCCCGGCCCCTAATGCAGCCCCTAATGTAGCCCCTAATGCAGCCCCTAATGTAGCCCCTAATGCAGCCCGGCCCCTAATGCAGCCCGGCCCCTAATGCAGCCCGGCCCCTAATGTAGCCCAGCCCCTAATGCAGCCCCTAATGCAGCCCAGCCCCTAATGCAGCCCGTCCCCTAATCTAGCCCCTAATGCAGCCACCAATGTAGCCCCTAATGTAGCCCAGCCCCTAATGTAGCCCCTAAAGCAGCCCGGACCCTAATGCAGCCCCTAATGCAGCCCAGCCACTAATGCAGCACGGCCCCTAATGTAGCCCCTAATGCAGCCCGTCCCCTAATGTAGCCCCTAATGCAGCCCGTCCCCTAATGTAACCCCTAATGCAGCCCGTCCCCTAATGTAGCCCCTATTGCAGCCCGTCCCCTAATGTAGGCCCTAATGCAGCCCGTCCCCTAATGTAGGCCCTAATGCAGCCCGTCCCCTAATGTAGGCCCTAATGCAGCCCGTCCCCTAATGTAGGCCCTAATGCAGCCCGTCCCCTAATGTAGCCCCTAATGCAGCCCGGCCCCTAATGCAGCCCGTCCCCTAATGTAGCCCCTAATGCAGCCCCTAATGTAGCCCCTAATGCAGCCCGTCCCCTAATGTAACCCCTAATGCAGCCCGGCCCCTAATGTAGCCCCTAATGCAGCCCGGCCCCTAATGCAGCCCGGCCCCTAATGCAGCCTGGCCCCTAATGTAACCCCTAACGCAGCCAGGCCCCTAATGTAGCCCCTAATGCAGCCCGGCCCCTAATGCAGCCTGGCCCCTAATGTAACCCCTAACGCAGCCAGGCCCCTAATGCAGCCCCTAATGTAGCCCCTAATGCAGCCCGTCCCCTAATGTAACCCCTAATGCAGCCAGGCCCCTAATGTAGCCCCTAATGCAGCCCGGCCCCTAATGCAGCCCGGCCCCTAATGCAGCCTGGCCCCTAATGCAGCCCCTAATGCAGCCCCTAATGCAGCCCGGCCCCTAATGCAGCCCAGCCCCTAATGTAACCCCTAATGCAGCCCGGCCCCGAATGTAACCCCTAATGCAGCCAGGCCCCTAATGTAGCCCCTAATGCAGCCCGGCCCCTAATGCAGCCCGGCCCCTAATGCAGCCTGGCCCCTAATGCAGCCCCTAATGCAGCCCCTAATGCAGCCCCTAATGCAGCCCGGCCCCTAATGCAGCCAGGCCCCTAATGTAGCCCCTAATGCAGCCCGGCCCCTAATGCAGCCCGGCCCCTAATGCAGCCCCTAATGTAGCCCCTAATGCAGCCCCTAATGCAGCCCCTAATGCAGCCCGGCCCCTAATGCAGCCCCTAATGTAACCCCTAAAGCAGCCCGGCCCCTAATGCAGCCCGGCCCCTAATGCAGCCCGGCCCCTAATGTAGCCCCTAATGCAGCCCGGCCCCTAATGCAGCCCCTAATGCAGCCCCTAATGTAGCCCCTAATGTAGCCCCTAATGCAGCCCCTAATGCAGCCCCTAATGCAGCCCGGCCCCTAATGCAGCACCTAATGCAGCCCCTAATGCAGCCCGGCCCCTAATGCAGCCCCTAATGCAGCCCAGCCCCTAATGTAGCCCCTAATGTAGCCCCTAATGCAGCCCCTAATGCAGCCCCTAATGTAGCCCCTATTGCAGCCCGGCCCTAATGCAGCCCCTAATGCAGCCCGGCCCCTAATGCAGCCCCTAATGCAGCCCGGCCCCTAATGTAGCCCCTAATGCAGCCCCTAATGTAGCCCCTAATGCAGCCACTAATGCAGCCCCTAATGCAGCCCGGCACCTAATGCAGCCCCTAATGTAGCCCCTAATGTAGCCCCTAATGTAGCCCCTAATGTAGCCACTAATGCAGCCCGGCCCCTAATGCAGCCCGGCCCCTAATGTAGCCCCTAATGTAGCCCCTAATGCAGCCCCTAATGCAGCCCCTAATGCAGCCCCTAATGCAGCCCGGCCCCTAATGCAGCCCCTAATGTAGCCCCTAATGTATACCCTAATGTAGCCCCTAATGCAGCCCCTAATGCAGCCCCTATTGCAGCCCGGCCCCTAATGTAGCCCCTAATGTAGCCCCTAATGCAGCCCCTAATGCAGCCCGGCCCCTAATGCAGCCCGGCCCCTAATGTAGCCCCTAATGCAGCCCCTATTGCAGCCCGGCCCCTAATGTAGCCCCTAATGTAGCCCCTAATGTAACCCCTAATGCAGCCCGGCCCCTAATGCAGCCCGGCCCCTAATGTAACCCCTAATGCAGCCCAGCCCCTAATGTAACCCCTAATGCAGCCCGGCCACTAATGCAGCCCGGCCCCTAATGCAGCCCCGCCCCTAATGCAGCCCAGCCCCTAATGCAGCCCCTAATGTAGCCCCTAATGCAGCCCGGCCCCTAATGCAGCCCGGCCCCTAATGCAGCCCCTAATGTAGCCCGGCCCCTAATGTAGCCCCTAATGCAGCCCCTAATGCAGCCCCTAATGTAGCCCCTAATGCAGCCCGGCCCCTAATGCAGCCCGGCCCCTAATGCAGCCCCTAATGCAGCCCGGCCCCTAATGCAGCCCCTAATGCAGCCCAGCCCCTAATGCAGCCCGGGCCCTAATGCAGCCCGGCCCCTAATGTAGCCCCTAATGTAGCCCCTAATGCAGCCCCTAATGCAGCCCGTCCCCTAATGAAGCCCCTAATGTAGCCCCTGATGCAGCCCGGCCACTAATGCAGCCCGGCCCCTAATGCAGCCCCTAATGCAGCCCAGCCCCTAATGCAGCCCAGCCCCTAATGCAGCCCGTCCCCTAATGCAGCCCCTAATGCAGCCCAGCCCCTAATGCAGCCCGGGCCCTAATGCAGCCCGGCCCCTAATGAAGCCACTAATGTAGCCCCTAATGCAGCCCGGCCACTAATGCAGCCCGGCCCCTAATGCAGCCCGGCCCCTAATGCAGCCCAGCCCCTAATGCAGCCCAGCCACTAATGCAGCCCAGCCCCTAATACAGCCCAGCCCCTAATACAGCCCAGCCCCTAATGCAGCCCCTAATGCAGCCCCTAATGTAGCCCCTAATGCTGCCCTGCCCCTAATGTAGCCCCTAATGCAGCCCCTAATGCAGCCCGGCCCCTAATGTAACCCCTAATGCAGCCTGGCCCCTAATGTAGCCCCTAATGCAGCCCCTATTGCAGCCCGGCCCCTAATGTAGCCCCTAATGCAGCCCCTAATGCAGCCCCTAATGCAGCCCGGCCCCTAATGCAGCCCGGCCCCTAATGTAGCCCCTAATGCAGCCCCTAATGCAGCCCAGCCCCTAATGTAACCCCTAATGCAGCCCCTAATGCAGCACCTAATGCAGCCCCTAATGTAGCCCCTAATGTAGCCCCTAATGCAGCCCGGCCCCTAATGTAACCCCTAATGCAGCCCGGCCCCTAATGCAGCCCGGCCCCTAATGCAGCCCGGCCCCTAATGTAGCCCCTAATGCAGCCCGGCCCCTAATGTAGCCCCTAATGCAGCCCGGCCCCTAATGCAGCCCCTAATGCAGCACCTAATGTAGCCCCTAATGCAGCCCCTAATGCAGCCCCTAATGCAGCCCGGCCCCTAATGCAGCACCTAATGCAGCCCCTAATGCAGCCCCTAATGCAGCACCTAATGCAGCCCCTAATGTAGCCCCTATTGCAGCCCGGCCTTAATGCAGCCCCTAATGCAGCCCCTAATGCAGCCCCTAATGCAGCACCTAATGCAGCCCCTAATGTAGCCCCTATTGCAGCCCGGCCCTAATGCAGCCCCAAATGCAGCCCGGCCCCTAATGCAGCCCCTAATGCAGCCCGGCCCCTAATGTAGCCCCTAATGCAGCCCCTAATGTAGCCCCTAATGCAGCCACTAATGCAGCCCCTAATGCAGCCCGGCCCCTAATGCAGCCCCTAATGTAGCCCCTAATGTAGCCCCTAATGTAGCCCCTAATGTAGCCCGGCCCCTAATGCAGCCCGGCCCCTAATGTAGCCAATAATGCAGCCCCAAATGTAGCCCTTAATGCAGCCCCTAATGCAGCCCCTAATGCAGCCCGGCCCCTAATGCAGCCCCTAATGTAGCCCCTAATGTAGCCCCTAATGTAGCCCTTAATGCAGCCCCTAATGCAGCCCCTATTGCAGCCCGGCCCCTAATGTAGCCCCTAATGTAGCCCCTAATGCAGCCCCTAATGCAGCCCGGCCCCTAATGCAGCCCGGCCCCTAATGTAGCCCCTAATGCAGCCCCTATTGCAGCCCGGCCTCTAATGTAGCCCCTAATGTAGCCCCTAATGCAGCCCGGCCCCTATTGCAGCCCGGCCCCTAATGTAGCCCCTAATGCAGCCCGGCCCCTAATGCAGCCCGGCCCCTAATGCAGCCCAGCCCCTAATTCAGCCCCGCCAGTAATGCAGCACAGCCCCTAATGCAGCCCCTAATGTAGCCCCTAATGCAGCACGGCCCCTAATGCAGCCCGGCCCCTAATGCAGCCCCTAATGTAGCCCGTAATGCAGCCCCTAATGTAGCCCCTAATGCAGCCCGGCCCCTAATGCAGCCCGGCCCCTAATGCAGCCCGGCCCCTAATGCAGCCCCTAATGTAGCCCCTAATGAAGCCCCTAATGTAGCCCTTAATGCAGCCCAGCCCCTAATGCAGCCGGGCCCTAATGCAGCCCGGCCCCTAATGTAGCCCCTAATGTAGCCCCAAATGCAGCACCTAATGCAGCCCGTCCCCTAATGCAGCCCCTAATGTAGCCCCTAATGTAGCCCCTAATGTAACCCCTAATGCAGCCCGGCCCCTAATGCAGCCCAGCCCCTAATGTAACCCCTAATGCAGCCTGGCCCCTAATGCAGCCCGGCCCCTAATGCAGCCCCTAATGCAGCCCAGCCACTAATGCAGCCCAGCCCCTAATACAGCCCAGCCCCTAATACAGCCCAGCCCCTAATGCAGCCCCTAATGCAGCCCCTAATGTAGCCCCTAATGCTGCCCGGCCCCTAATGTAGCCCCTAATGCAGCCCCTAATGCAGCCCGGCCCCTAATGTAACCCCTAATGCAGCCTGGCCCCTAATGTAGCCCCTAATGCAGCCCCTATTGCAGCCCGGCCCCTAATGTAGCCCCTAATGCAGCCCCTAATGCAGCCCCTAATGCAGCCCGGCCCCTAATGCAGCCCGGCCCCTAATGTAGCCCCTAATGCAGCCCCTAATGCAGCCCAGCCCCTAATGTAACCCCTAATGCAGCCCCTAATGCAGCCCGGCCCCTAATGTAGCCCCTAATGTAGCCCCTAATGCAGCCCGGCCCCTAATGTAACCCCTAATGCAGCCCGGCCCCTAATGCAGCCCGGCCACTAATGTAGCCCCTAATGCAGCCCGGCCCCTAATGTAGCCCCTAATGCAGCCCGGCCCCTAATGCAGCCCCTAATGCAGCACCTAATGTAGCCCCTAATGTAGCCCCTAATGTAGCCCCTAATGCAGCCCCTAATGCAGCCCCTAATGCAGCCCGTCCCCTAATGCAGCACCTAATGCAGCCCCTAATGCAGCCCCTAATGCAGCCCAGCCCCTAATGCAGCCCGGGCCCTAATGCAGCCCGGCCCCTAATGTAGCCCCTAATGTAGCCCCTAATGCAGCCCCTAATGCAGCCCGTCCCCTAATGAAGCCCCTAATGTAGCCCCTGATGCAGCCCGGCCACTAATGCAGCCCGGCCCCTAATGCAGCCCCTAATGCAGCCCAGCCCCTAATGCAGCCCAGCCCCTAATGCAGCCCGTCCCCTAATGCAGCCCCTAATGCAGCCCAGCCCCTAATGCAGCCCATTTACATTTTACATTACATTTAAGTCATTTAGCAGACGCTCTTATCCAGAGCGACTTACAAATTGGTGAATTCACCTTCTGACATCCAGTGGAACAGCCACTTTACAATAGTGCATCTAAATCATTAAGGGGGGTGGTGAGAAGGATTACTTATCCTATCCTAGGTATTCCTTGAAGAGGTGGGGTTTCAGGTGTCTCCGGAAGGTGGTGATTGACTCCGCTGTCCTGGCGTCGTGAGGGAGTTTGTTCCACCATTGGGGGGCCAGAGCAGCGAACAGTTTTGACTGGGCTGAGCGGGAACTGTACTTCCTCAGTGGTAGGGAGGCGAGCAGGCCAGAGGTGGATGAACGCAGTGCCCTTGTTTGGGTGTAGGGCCTGATCAGAGCCTGGAGGTACTGCGGTGCCGTTCCCCTCACAGCTCCGTAGGCAAGCACCATGGTCTTGTAGCGGATGCGAGCTTCAACTGGAAGCCAGTGGAGAGAGCGGAGGAGCGGGGTGACGTGAGAGAACTTGGGAAGGTTGAACACCAGACGGGCTGCGGCGTTCTGGATGAGTTGTAGGGGTTTAATGGCACAGGCAGGGAGCCCAGCCAACAGCGAGTTGCAGTAATCCAGACGGGAGATGACAAGTGCCTGGATTAGGACCTGCGCCGCTTCCTGTGTGAGGCAGGGTCGTACTCTGCGGATGTTGTAGAGCATGAACCTACAGGAACGGGCCACCGCCATGATGTTGGTTGAGAACGACAGGGTGTTGTCCAGGATCACGCCAAGGTTCTTAGCGCTCTGGGAGGAGGACACAATGGAGTTGTCAACCGTGATGGCGAGATCATGGAACGGGCAGTCCTTCCCCGGGAGGAAGAGCAGCAGCTCCGTCTTGCCGAGGTTCAGCTTGAGGTGGTGATCCGTCATCCACACTGATATGTCTGCCAGACATGCAGAGATGCGATTCGCCACCTGGTCATCAGAAGGGGGAAAGGAGAAGATTAATTGTGTGTCGTCTGCATAGCAATGATAGGAGAGACCATGTGAGGTTATGACAGAGCCAAGTGACTTGGTGTATAGCGAGAATAGGAGAGGGCCTAGAACAGAGCCCTGGGGGACACCAGTGGTGAGAGCGCGTGGCGAGGAGACAGATTCTCGCCACGCCACCTGGTAGGAGCGACCTGTCAGGTAGGACGCAATCCAAGCGTGGGCCGCGCCGGAGATGCCCAACTCGGAGAGGGTGGAGAGGAGGATCTGATGGTTCACAGTATCGAAGGCAGCCGATAGGTCTAGAAGGATGAGAGCAGAGGAGAGAGAGTTAGCTTTAGCAGTGCGGAGCGCCTCCGTGATGCAGAGAAGAGCAGTCTCAGTTGAATGACTAGTCTTGAAACCTGACTGATTTGGATCAAGAAGGTCATTCTGAGAGAGATAGCGGGAGAGCTGGCCAAGGACGGCACGTTCAAGAGTTTTGGAGAGAAAAGAAAGAAGGGATACTGGTCTGTAGTTGTTGACATCGGAGGGATCGAGTGTAGGTTTCTTCAGAAGGGGTGCAACTCTCGCTCTCTTGAAGACGGAAGGGACGTAGCCAGCGGTCAGGGATGAGTTGATGAGCGAGGTGAGGTAAGGGAGAAGGTCCCCGGAAATGGTCTGGAGGAGAGAGGAGGGGATAGGGTCGAGCGGGCAGGTTGTTGGGCGGCCGGCCGTCACAAGAAGCGAGATTTCATCTGGAGAGAGAGGGGAGAAAGAGGTCAGAGCACAGGGTAGGGCAGTGTGAGCAGAACCAGCGGTGTCGTTTGACTTAGCAAACGAGGATCGGATGTCGTCGACCTTCTTTTCAAAATGGTTGACGAAGTCATCTGCAGAGAGGGAGGAGGGGGGAGGGGGAGGAGGATTCAGGAGGGAGGAGAAGGTGGCAAAGAGCTTCCTAGGGTTAGAGGCAGATGCTTGGAATTTAGAGTGGTAGAAAGTGGCTTTAGCAGCAGAGACAGAGGAGGAAAATGTAGAGAGGAGGGAGTGAAAGGATGCCAGGTCCGCAGGGAGGCGAGTTTTCCTCCATTTCCGCTCGGCTGCCCGGAGCTCTGTTCTGTGAGCTCGCAATGAGTCATCGAGCCACGGAGCGGGAGGGGAGGACCGAGCCGGCCTGGAGGATAGGGGACATAGAGAGTCAAAGGATGCAGAAAGGGAAGAGAGGAGGGTTGAGGAGGCAGAGTCAGGAGAAAGGTTGGAGAAGGTATGAGCAGAGGGAAGAGATGAAAGGATGGAAGAGGAAAGAGTAGCGGGGGAGAGAGAGCGAAGGTTGGGACGGCGCGATACCATCCGAGTAGGGGCAGTGTGGGAAGTGTTGGATGAGAGCGAGAGGGAAAAGGATACGAGGTAGTGGTCGGAGACTTGGAGGGAGTTGCAGTGAGGTTAGTGGAAGAACAGCATCTAGTAAAGATGAGGTCGAGCGTATTGCCTGCCTTGTGAGTAGGGGGGAAGGTGAGAGGGTGAGGTCAAAAGAGGAGAGGAGTGGAAAGAAGGAGGCAGAGAGGAATGAGTCAAAGGTAGACGTGGGGAGGTTAAAGTCGCCCAGGACTGTGAGAGGTGAGCCGTCCTCAGGAAAGGAGCTTATCAAGGCATCAAGCTCATTGATGAACTCTCCGAGGGAACCTGGAGGGCGATAAATGATAAGAATGTTAAGCTTGAAAGGGCTGGTAACTGTGACAGCATGGAATTCAAAGGAGGCGATAGATAGATGGGTAAGGGGAGAGAGAGAGAATGACCACTTGGGAGAGATGAGGATCCCGGTGCCACCACCCCGCTGACCAGAGGCTCTCGGGGTGTGCGAGAACACGTGGGCGGACGAAGAGAGAGCAGTAGGAGTAGCAGTGTTATCTGTGGTGATCCATGTTTCCGTCAGTGCCAGGAAGTCGAGGGACTGGAGGGAGGCATAGGCTGAGATGAACTCTGCCTTGTTGGCCGCAGATCGGCAGTTCCAGAGGCTACCGGAGACCAGGAACTCCACGTGGGTCGTGCGCGCTGGGACCACCAGATTAGGGTGGCCGCGGCCACGCGGTGTGGAGCGTTTGTATGGTCTGTGCAGAGAGGAGAGAACAGGGATAGATAGACACATAGTTAACAGGGTACAGAAGAGGCTACGCTAATGCAAAGGAGATTGGAATGACAAGTGGACTACACGTCTCGAATGTTCAGAAAGTTAAGCTTACGTAGCAAGAATCTTATTGACTAAAATGATTGAAATGAAACAGTACTGCTGGAGTAGGCTAGCTGGTAGTGGCTGCGATGTTGACACTACACTAATCAAGTCGTTCCGTCGAGTGTAATAGTTTCTACAGTGCTGCTATTCGGGGGCTAGCTGGCTAGCTAGCAAGGTTGATTGCGTTCCGTTACTTTAAAAGAACGACAATAGCTGGCTGGCTAACCTAGAAAATCGCTCTAGGCTACACAATTGTCTTAGATACAAAGACGGCTATGTAGCTAGCTAGCTACGATCAAACAAAACAAACCGTTGTACTGTAATAGTTACTACAGTGCTGCTATTCGGGGGCTAGCTGGCTAGCTACGTTAGAAGAACGACAATAGCTGGCCAGCTAACCTAGAAAATCGCTCTAGACTACACAATTGTCTTAGATACAAAGACGGCTATGTAGCTGGCTAGCTACGATCAAACAAATCAAACCGTTGTACTGTAATGAAGTGAAATGAAAATGTGATACTACCTGTGGAACGACGCGGAATGTTGACCGGGTAGTTGGAGTTCAATTCGGTAGAGGTTGGCTAGCTGTTGGCTAGCTAGCTAGCAGCATTTCCTACGTTAAGGACGACAAATAGCTGGCTAGCTAACCTCGGTAAATTAAGATAATCACTCTAAGTCTACACACTCTAAACTGCACAATTATCTTGGATACGAAGACAACTATGTAGCTAGCTGACACTACGCTAATCAAGTCGTTCAGTTGAGTGTAATAGTTTCTACAGTGCTAGTGGACAGTGGATGTTAGCTAGCTGCTTAGCTAGCTGCTGGGCAGATACGTTAGGACGACGAAATACGATAATTATGCAATTGTCGTTGATACAAAGACGGCTATGTAGCTGGCTAAGAAGAAATCGCTAAGATTAGACAAATCAAACCGTTGTACTATAACGAAATGTGATGAAAAGTTATAAAAAGTTATACTACCTGCGGACCGAAGTGTAACACATTCTGATTGCCCGGGCCCTAATGCAGCCCGGCCCCTAATGAAGCCACTAATGTAGCCCCTAATGCAGCCCGGCCACTAATGCAGCCCGGCCCCTAATGCAGCCCGGCCCCTAATGCAGCCCAGCCCCTAATGCAGCCCAGCCACTAATGCAGCCCAGCCCCTAATACAGCCCAGCCCCTAATACAGCCCAGCCCCTAATGCAGCCCCTAATGCAGCCCCTAATGTAGCCCCTAATGCTGCCCTGCCCCTAATGTAGCCCCTAATGCAGCCCCTAATGCAGCCCGGCCCCTAATGTAACCCCTAATGCAGCCTGGCCCCTAATGTAGCCCCTAATGCAGCCCCTATTGCAGCCCGGCCCCTAATGTAGCCCCTAATGCAGCCCCTAATGCAGCCCCTAATGCAGCCCGGCCCCTAATGCAGCCCGGCCCCTAATGTAGCCCCTAATGCAGCCCCTAATGCAGCCCAGCCCCTAATGTAACCCCTAATGCAGCCCCTAATGTAGCCCGGCCCCTAATGCAGCCCGGCCCCTAATGTAGCCCCTAATGTAGCCCCTAATGCAGCCCGGCCCCTAATGTAACCCCTAATGCAGCCCGGCCCCTAATGCAGCCCGGCCCCTAATGCAGCCCGGCCCCTAATGTAGCCCCTAATGCAGCCCGGCCCCTAATGTAGCCCCTAATGCAGCCCGGCCCCTAATGCAGCCCCTAATGCAGCACCTAATGTAGCCCCTAATGCAGCCCCTAATGCAGCCCCTAATGCAGCCCGGCCCCTAATGCAGCACCTAATGCAGCCCCTAATGCAGCCCCTAATGCAGCACCTAATGCAGCCCCTAATGTAGCCCCTATTGCAGCCCGGCCCTAATGCAGCCCCTAATGCAGCCCCTAATGCAGCCCCTAATGCAGCACCTAATGCAGCCCCTAATGTAGCCCCTATTGCAGCCCGGCCCTAATGCAGCCCCAAATGCAGCCCGGCCCCTAATGCAGCCCCTAATGCAGCCCGGCCCCTAATGTAGCCCCTAATGCAGCCCCTAATGTAGCCCCTAATGCAGCCACTAATGCAGCCCCTAATGCAGCCCGGCCCCTAATGCAGCCCCTAATGTAGCCCCTAATGTAGCCCCTAATGTAGCCCCTAATGTAGCCCGGCCCCTAATGCAGCCCGGCCCCTAATGTAGCCAATAATGCAGCCCCAAATGTAGCCCTTAATGCAGCCCCTAATGCAGCCCCTAATGCAGCCCGGCCCCTAATGCAGCCCCTAATGTAGCCCCTAATGTAGCCCCTAATGTAGCCCTTAATGCAGCCCCTAATGCAGCCCCTATTGCAGCCCGGCCCCTAATGTAGCCCCTAATGTAGCCCCTAATGCAGCCCCTAATGCAGCCCGGCCCCTAATGCAGCCCGGCCCCTAATGTAGCCCCTAATGCAGCCCCTATTGCAGCCCGGCCTCTAATGTAGCCCCTAATGTAGCCCCTAATGCAGCCCGGCCCCTATTGCAGCCCGGCCCCTAATGTAGCCCCTAATGCAGCCCGGCCCCTAATGCAGCCCGGCCCCTAATGCAGCCCAGCCCCTAATTCAGCCCCGCCAGTAATGCAGCACAGCCCCTAATGCAGCCCCTAATGTAGCCCCTAATGCAGCACGGCCCCTAATGCAGCCCGGCCCCTAATGCAGCCCCTAATGTAGCCCGTAATGCAGCCCCTAATGTAGCCCCTAATGCAGCCCGGCCCCTAATGCAGCCCGGCCCCTAATGCAGCCCGGCCCCTAATGCAGCCCCTAATGTAGCCCCTAATGAAGCCCCTAATGTAGCCCTTAATGCAGCCCAGCCCCTAATGCAGCCCGGGCCCTAATGCAGCCCGGCCCCTAATGTAGCCCCTAATGTAGCCCCAAATGCAGCACCTAATGCAGCCCGTCCCCTAATGCAGCCCCTAATGTAGCCCCTAATGTAGCCCCTAATGTAACCCCTAATGCAGCCCGGCCCCTAATGCAGCCCAGCCCCTAATGTAACCCCTAATGCAGCCTGGCCCCTAATGCAGCCCGGCCCCTAATGCAGCCCCTAATGCAGCCCAGCCACTAATGCAGCCCAGCCCCTAATACAGCCCAGCCCCTAATACAGCCCAGCCCCTAATGCAGCCCCTAATGCAGCCCCTAATGTAGCCCCTAATGCTGCCCGGCCCCTAATGTAGCCCCTAATGCAGCCCCTAATGCAGCCCGGCCCCTAATGTAACCCCTAATGCAGCCTGGCCCCTAATGTAGCCCCTAATGCAGCCCCTATTGCAGCCCGGCCCCTAATGTAGCCCCTAATGCAGCCCCTAATGCAGCCCCTAATGCAGCCCGGCCCCTAATGCAGCCCGGCCCCTAATGTAGCCCCTAATGCAGCCCCTAATGCAGCCCAGCCCCTAATGTAACCCCTAATGCAGCCCCTAATGCAGCCCGGCCCCTAATGTAGCCCCTAATGTAGCCCCTAATGCAGCCCGGCCCCTAATGTAACCCCTAATGCAGCCCGGCCCCTAATGCAGCCCGGCCACTAATGTAGCCCCTAATGCAGCCCGGCCCCTAATGTAGCCCCTAATGCAGCCCGGCCCCTAATGCAGCCCCTAATGCAGCACCTAATGTAGCCCCTAATGTAGCCCCTAATGTAGCCCCTAATGCAGCCCCTAATGCAGCCCCTAATGCAGCCCGTCCCCTAATGCAGCACCTAATGCAGCCCCTAATGCAGCCCCTAATGCAGCACCTAATGCAGCCCCTAATGTAGCCCCTAATGTAGCCCCTAATGTAGCCCCTAATGTAGCCCCTAATGCAGCCCCTAATGTAGCCCCTAATGCACCGCAGCCCCTAATGCAGCCCCTAATGCAGCCCCTAATGTAGCCCCTATTGCAGCCCGGCCCTAATGCAGCCCCTAATGCAGCCCCTAATGCAGCACCTAATGCAGCCCCTAATGTAGCCCCTAATGCAGCCCCTAATGCAGCCCGGCCCCTAATGCAGCCCCTAATGCAGCCCGGCCCCTAATGTAGCCCCTAATGCAGCCCCTAATGTAGCCCCTAATGCAGCCACTATTGCAGCCCCTAATGCAGCCCGGACCCTAATGCAGCCCCTAATGTAGCCCCTAATGTAGCCCCTAATGTAGCCCCTAATGTAGCCCCTAATGCAGCCCCTAATGTAGCCCCTAATGCACCGCAGCCCCTAATGCAGCCCCTAATGCAGCCCCTAATGTAGCCCCTAATGCAGCCCCTAATGTAGCCCTTAATGCAGCCCCTAATGCAGCCCGGCCCCTAATGCAGCCCCTAATGTAGCCCCTAATGTAGCCCCTAATGCAGCCCCTAATGCAGCCCCTATTGCAGCCCGGCCCCTAATGTAGCCCCTAATGTAGCCCCTAATGCAGCCCCTAATGCAGCCCGGCCCCTAATGTAGCCCCTAATGCAGCCCCTATTGCAGCCCGGCCCCTAATGTAGCCCCTAATGTAGCCCCTAATGCAGCCCGGCCCCTAATGCAGCCCGGCCCCTAATGTAGCCCCTAATGCAGCCCGGCCCCTAATGCAGCCCGGCCCCTAATGCAGCACGGCCCCTAATGCAGCCCAGCCCCTAATGCAGCCCCGCCCCTAATGCAGCCCAGCCCCTAATGCAGCCCCTAATGTAGCCCCTAATGCAGCCCGGCCCCTAATGCAGCCCGGCCCCTAATGCAGCCCCTAATGTAGCCCCTAATGCAGCCCCTAATGTAGCCCCTAATGCAGCCCGGCCCCTAATGCAGCCCCTAATGTAGCCCCTAATAAAGCCCCTAATGTAGCCCCTAATGCAGCCCAGCCCCTAATGCAGCCCGGGCCCTAATGCAGCCCGGCCCCTAGTGTAGCCCCTAATGTAGCCCCTAATGCAGCCCCTAATGCAGCCCGTCCCCTAATGCAGCCCCTAATGTAGCCCCTAATGTAGCCCCTAATGTAACCCCTAATGCAGCCCGGCCCCTAATGTAGCCCCTAATGTAACCACTAATGCAGCCCGGCCCCTAATGCCGCCCAGCCCCTAATGTAACCCCTAATGCAGCCCGGCCCCTAATGCAGCCCGGCCCCTAATGCAGCCCGGCCCCTAATGCAGCCCCTAATGCAGCCCAGCCACTAATGCAGCCCAGCCCCTAATACAGCCCAGCCTCTAATACAGCCCAGCCCCTAATGCAGCCCCTAATGCAGCCCCTAATGTAGCCCCTAATGCTGCCCGGCCCCTAATGTAGCCCCTAATGCAGCCCCTAATGCAGCCCGGCCCCTAATGTAACCCCTAATGCAGCCTGGCCCCTAAAGTAGCCCCTAATGCAGCCCCTATTGCAGCCCGGCCCCTAATGTAGCCCCTAATACAGCCTGGCCCCTAATGTAGCCCCTAATGCAGCCCCTAATGCAGCCCGGCCCCTAATGTAACCCCTAATGCAGCCTGGCCCCTAATGTAGCCCCTAATGCAGCCCCTATTGCAGCCCGGCCCCTAATGCAGCCCCTAATACAGCCTGGCCCCTAATGTAGCCCCTAATGCAGCCCAGCCCCTAATGCAGCCCGGCCCCTAATGCAGCCCCTAATGTAGCCCCTAATGCAGCCCAGCCCCTATTGCAGACCGGCCCCTAATGCAGCCTGGCCCCTAATGCAGCCCCTATTGTAGCCCGGCCCCTAATGTAGCCCCTAATGCAGCCCCTAATGCAGCCCGGCCCCTAATGCAGCCCGGCACCTAATGTAGCCCCTAATGTAGCCCGGCCCCTAATGCAGCCCGGACCCTAATGTAGCCCCTAATGTAGCCCCTAATGCAGCCCGGACCCTAATGTAGCCCCTAATGCAGCCCGTCCCCTAATGTAGCCCCTAATGCAGCCCCTAATGCAGCCCCTAATGCAGCCCCTAATGCAGCCCGTCCCCTAATGTAGCCCCTAATGCAGCCCCTAAAGTAGCCCCTAATGCAGCCCCTAATGTAGCCCTTAATGCAGCCCCTGATGCAGCCCCTAATGCAGCCCGGCACCTAATGCAGCCCCTAATGTAGCCCCTAATGTAGCCCCTAATGTAGCCCCTAATGCAGCCCCTAATGCAGCCCCTATTGCAGCCCGGCCCCTAATGTAGCCCCTAATGTAGCCCCTAATGCAGCCCCTAACGCAGCCCGGCCCCTAATGCAGCCCGGCCCCTAATGTAGCCCCTAATGCAGCCCCTATTGCAGCCCGGCCCCTAATGTAGCCCCTAATGTAGCCCCTAATGCAGCCCGGCCCCTAATGCAGCCCGGCCCCTAATGCAGCCCGGCCCCTAATGCAGCCCAGCCCCTAATGCAGCCCCGCCCCTAATGCAGCCCAGCCCCTAATGCAGCCCCTAATGTAGCCCCTAATGCAGCCCGGCCCCTAATGCAGCCCGGCCCCTAATGCAGCCCCTAATGTAGCCCCTAATGCAGCCCGGCCCCTAATGCAGCCCGGCCCCTAATGCAGCCCCTAATGTAGCCCCTAATGCAGCCCCTAATGCAGCCCCTAATGCAGCCCCTAATGCAGCCCCTAATGTAGCCCCTAATGCAGCCCCTAATGCAGCCCCTAATGCAGCCCCTAATGCAGCCCCTAATGCAGCCTGGCCCCTAATGTAGCCCCTAATGCAGCCCCTAATGCAGCCCGGCCCCTAATGCAGCCCGGCACCTAATGTAGCCCCTAATGTAGCCCGGCCCCTAATGCAGCCCGGACCCTAATGTAGCCCCTAATGTAGCCCCTAATGCAGCCCGGACCCTAATGTAGCCCCTAATGCAGCCCCTAATGTAGCCCCTAATGCAGCCCCTAATGTAGCCCCTAATGCAGCCCAGTCCCTAATGCAGCCCACCCCCTAATGCAGCCCCTAATGTAGCCCCTAATGCAGCCCCTAATGTTGCCCCTAATGTAGCCCCTAATGCAGCCCCTAATGTAGCCCCTAATGCACCGCAGCCCCTAATGCAGCCCCTAATGCAGCCCCTAATGTAGCCCCTAATGCAGCCCCTAATGTAGCCCCTAATGCAGCCCGGCCCCTAATGTAGCCCCTAATGTAGCCCCTAATGTAGCCCGGACCCTAATGTAGCCCCTAATGCAGCCCCTAATGTAGCCCCTAATGCAGCCCCTAATGTAGCCCCTAATGCAGCCCAGTCCCTAATGCAGCCCACCCCTAATGCAGCCCCTAATGTAGCCCCTAATGCAGCCCCTAATGTAGCCCCTAATGTAGCCCCTAATGCAGCCCCTAATGTAGCCCCTAATGCACCGCAGCCCCTAATGCAGCCCCTAATGCAGCCCCTAATGTAGCCCCTAATGCAGCCCCTAATGTAGCCCCTAATGCAGCCCCTAATGTAGCCCCTAATGCAGCCCGGCCCCTAATGCAGCCCAGCCCCTAATGCAGCCCCTAATGTAGCCCCTAATGCAGCCCAGCCCCTAATGCAGCCCCTAATGTAGCCCCTAATGCAGCCTGGCCCCTAATGCAGCCCCTAATGTAGCCCCTAATGCAGCCCCTAATGTAGCCCCTAATGCAGCCCCTAATGTAGCCCCTAATGCAGCCCAGCCCCTAATGCAGCCCGGCCCCTAATGTAGCCCGGCCCCTAATGCAGCCCCTAATGCAGCCCGGCTCCTAATGTAACCCCTATTGCAGCCCGGCCCCTAATGCAGCCTGGCCCCTAATGCAGCCCCTAATGCACCCCTAATGCAGCCCCTAATGCAGCCCCTAATGTAGCCCCTAATGCAGCCCGGCCCCTAATGCAGCCCCTAATGTAGCCCAGCCCCTAATGCAGCCTGGCCCCTAATGTAGCCCCTAATGCAGCCCAGCCCCTATTGCAGCCCGGCCCCTAATGCAGCCTGGCCCCTAATGCAGCCCCTAATGCACCCCCTAATGCACCCCCTAATGCAGCCCCTAATGCAGCCCCTAATGTAGCCCCTAATGCAGCCCGGCCCCTAATGCAGCCCCTAATGCACCCCCTAATGCACCCCCTAATGCAGCCCCTAATGCAGCCCCTAATGTAGCCCCTAATGCAGCCCGGCCCCTAATGCACCCCCTAATGCACCCCCTAATGCAGCCCCTAATGCAGCCCCTAATGTAGCCCCTAATGCAGCCCGGCCCCTAATGCAGCCCCTAATGTAGCCCAGCCCCTATTGCAGCCCGGCCCCTAATGTAGCCCCTATTGCAGCCCGGCCCCTAATGTAGCCCCTATTGCAGCCCGGCCCCTAATGTAGCCATTTGACATAACTAGATATAGAATCTTTCAATATGTATTTTCTTCTGATTAGCCTACTCTTTCTAAACACTGCTAAGCCATGTGAGACTAAGGTAATATAATACCTAGTTAACATTAACATTAACATTTAAGTCATTTAGCAGACGCTCTTATCCAGAGCGACTTACAAATTGGATAGACATGTTAAATAATATACTATAGTACTGATTGTATGCTGCTGTTCATTTGAGGTTAACCCGGGGTGACAACACCAACACACGGCCACTTGATGGTAGACAGACTTGTTAAGAAGTGTTCGTTCTTAAATAAACATACTTTAACAAACATTATTAAACAAACATACTTAAATAAACATACTTTAACAAACTACTGTGCACTCTGCTCGAAGAGAGCTGTTCTGTGTATATTTAGCCGCGTGCTCTAAGGACTGTTTCTATTGGAAACATAAGGGACTTATTTAGAATGTAGCTCTGGCATCAGGCCAGGGCATAGTTCAGTTCCCTCTACAGATAGCTGGGACAGTTAGAGACCGTTTTATTTTGGGAGAAAATCCAAATTAAATAAATATTTTCATTATTGTTTCAGGATGATAATGCTTTCATCATCAGTCAAATATAGGCACCGTGCTGAAAAGTTATGCACATACGAATAAAATAAACAAAAATAACTGAAATCCAATCAAAATCATTCGAGTCAAGGAGGATTTATTCTCATAAACACCAACTAGGGAGAGTATGAGAAGATATGTGTTGTTTTGTGGGAAAGCAACCGTGATCCAAGATTTTTTTTCGTGAAGGTCATATTTTTGGGCTAATCATTTAAATGCCAACCAAAAGCACCCTACCATGAAAACATCAGGACTGCATTCCAAATGGGACCCTATTCCTCACACTACTTTTGACCAGGGCCTTTATGGGCCAATGTAGGGAATATGTTGCCATTTGGGACACAGCCCAGATTTGGCCCCGTAATGCAGGTCAACTCTGCAGATTAGCTTGGTCCAAATGTCTAAATCATTCCATTCCCTACTTATAAAAATAGAGGGGGGGCAGTTAGAGGGGGGGGGGGCAGTTAGGAGAGCACAGGGCCAAGCAGACTGGAAGACCCAGAGATAAAGACAGCTGACCAAGGAAAACCAAACAACACAAACTACACTCTAAAACTACATCAAATACACAAACTACAATCGAAAACTACAACAATTACACAAACTAAGCTCTAGAAATATAAACTACACAAACTACACTAAAACAAACTACACCAACTATATAAACAACACTCTAAAACAATAAACTACACCAACTACCTAAACTACACTCGAAAACAATAAATTACACCAACTACACAAACTACACTCCAAAACAATAAACTACACCAACTACCTAAAGTACACCGTCTGGTGTTCAACCTTCCCAAGTTCTCTCACGTCACCCCGCTCCTCCGCTCTCTCCACTGGCTTCCAGTTGAAGCTCGCATCCGCTACAAGACCATGGTGCTTGCCTACGGAGCTGTGAGGGGAACGGCACCGCAGTACCTCCAGGCTCTGATCAGGCCCTACACCCAAACAAGGGCACTGCGTTCATCCACCTCTGGCCTGCTCGCCTCCCTACCACTGAGGAAGTACAGTTCCCGCTCAGCCCAGTCAAAACTGTTCGCTGCTCTGGCCCCCCAATGGTGGAACAAACTCCCTCACGACGCCAGGACAGCGGAGTCAATCACCACCTTCCGGAGACACCTGAAACCCCACCTCTTTAAGGAATACCTAGGATAGGATAAAGTAATCCTTCTCACCCCCCCCCTTAAATGATTTAGATGCACTATTGTAAAGTGGCTGCTCCACTGGATGTCATAAGGTGAATTCACCAATTTGTAAGTCGCTCTGGATAAGAGCGTCTGCCAAATGACTTAAATGTAAATGTAACTTAAATGTAAAGTACACTCTAACACAATAAACTACACCAACTGCACTCTGCAACTATAAACTACACAGACAGGGAAAAACTACACTAAAACTACAATCAATTCAAACTACAAAAAAATGTCTACAAGCTAAACTCTACAAAAACTACACTTTAGTTGCATTACCTTTAAACTCTAGCTTTATAAATAATTACTACAATCTTTATATGTGACCCGATTCAGGAAACTAGGCATATGCAAGTCACGATTTCACAGCAGAGCCTTTTGTAAGGTGAAAACATTTTTGTTGTTGTCTTCTAGAACATGTGAACTTTCATGTGCCTTATTATCAAACTTGTATGTCATCTGTAAATACAAATACAATGGTTAAATTACGAGCCGAGTTGGTTAAGCCACAGAAAAAGTCAGCAACCTTCCCGCTAGCCATGATTGGCTGAGATAATGAGTGGGCTGGACATGCCTAGAGATGAGTTTGGATTGGTCTGCAGTGTTGCATCTTGAATCTATAAAATTAGCTGCTCGTAATGCATAATAATCCTTTCTTCTGCAGTTTTTTCAAAAGATATTATGTGAACCACGGAGAACTGCAAATCTCACTAACATTGCTGCCCTGAATTTATCAGGCGCTATTGACAAAGGTTTAGTGGGAAAAAGTTGTGATGGACTACTTTCTGGATGAAGATCGTGCCATACAATGCTGACTCTCTCTCATTTCACATTTTGAAATCAGTGGAACACAACAGGCCAAACAAGCTGTGCAAACTAAACGGAAACAACGCAGGATGTCTGATAAAAGGGGTAAGAATCTAGCTATATTTTCATAGAAGTTTCTAATTTAGTCAGAAAGTTGCTTTCATTGCAAGCCAAAGCATACTGTTAGCTAGCTAGCTGACGTTAGATTCTGGCTAGCTAACTAACAATGAACCTAACGTTATTTGGTTAACTTTAGCTTGCTATGACAATCGGTTTGTATTGCTAGTAACATTACTCTATGGATTGGAATAATAGTTAATTTTTTTAGCTCGCTAGCTAACATTAACGTGACATGTCTAACTTGTTGTTAGCTAGCTAACGTTAGCTGAGGTGTTGGCAGTTGGCTGGCTTGCTAGCTAACATTAATTTACAGTGGGACAAAAAAAGTATTTAGTCAGCCACCAATTGTGCAAGTTCTCACACTTAAAAAGATGAGAGAGGCCTGTAATTTTCATCATAGGTACACTTCAACTATGACAGACAAAAAAAAAAAAAAAATCCAGAAAATCACATTCTAGGATTTTTTATGAATGTATTTGCAAATTATGGTGGAAAATAAGTATTTGGTCACCTACAAACAAGCAAGATTTCTGGCTCTCACAGACCTGTAACTTCTTCTTTAAGAGGCTCCTCTGTCCTCCACTTGTTACCTGTATTAATGGCACCTGTTTGAACTTGTTATCAGTATAAAAGGCACCTGTCCACAACCTCAAACAGTCACACTCCAAACTACACTATGGCCAAGACCAAAGAGCTGTCAAAGGACACCAGAAACAAAATTGTAGACCTGTACCAGGCTGGGAAGACTGAATCTGCAATAGGTAAGCAGCTTGGTTTGAAGAAATCAACTGTGGGAGCAATTATTAGGAAATGGAAGACATACAAGACCACTGATAATCTCCCTCGATCTGGGGCTCCACGCAATTCTCACCCCGTGGGGTCAAGATGATAACAAGAATGGTGAGCAAAAATCCCAGAACCACACGGGGGGACCTAGTGAATGACCTGCAGAGAGCTGGGACCAAAGTAACAAAGCCTACCATCAGTAACACACTACGCCGCCAGGGACTCAAATCGTGCAGTGCCAGATGTGTCCCCCTGCTTAAGCCAGTACATGTCCAGGCTTGTCTGAAGTTTGCTAGAGAGCATTTGGATGATCCAGAAGAAGATTGGGAGAATGTAATATGGTCAGATGAAAGCAAAATATAACTTTTTGGTAAAAACTCCACTCGTCGTGTTTGGAGGGCAAAGAATGCTGAGTTGCATCCAAAGAACACCATACCCACTGTGAAGCATGGGGGTGGAAACATCATGCTTTAGGGCTGTTTTTCTGCAAAGGGACCAGGACGACTGATCCTTGTAAAGGAAAGAATGAATGGGGCCATGTATCGTGAGATTTTGAGTGAAAACCTCCTTCCATCAGCAAGGGCATTGAAGATGAAACGTGGCTGGGTCTTTCAGCATGACAATGATCCCAAACATACCGCCCGGGCAACGAAGGAGTGGCTTCGTAAGAAGCATTTCAAGGTCCTGGAGTGGCCTAGCCAGTCTCCAGATCTCAACCCCATAGAACATCTTTGGAGGGAGTTGAAAGTCTGTGTTGCCCAGCAACAGCTCCAAAACATCACTGCTCTAGAGGAGATCTGCATGGAGGAATGGGCCAAAATACCAGCAACAGTGTGTGAAAACCTTGTGAAGACTTACAGAAAACGTTTGACCTCTGTCATTGCCAACAAAGGGTATATAACAAAGTATTGAGAAACTTTTGTTATTGACCAAATACTTATTTTCCACCATAATTTGCAAATGAATTCATTAAAAATCCTACAATGTGATTTTCTGGATTTTTTGCTTTTCCCATTTTGTCTGTCATAGTTGAAATGTACCTATGATGAAAATTACAGGCCTCTCTCATCTTTTGAAGTGGGAGAACTTGCACAATCGGTGGCTGACTCAATACTTTTTTTGCCCCACTGTATGTGTATGAAGTGTGTGTAACGTTAGTGATGTTATCTCAGAATGCCATTTGGTATCTACTGCATAATAATGCCCCCCCCCCAATAACTTCTAATTGAACGTTTAATCTTTTCCCCAGTTGTTAAATTTGGAAAAATAAGTATACATTCTTGATTTTGTGGTAAAATGGAAGGAGAATGAAAGTTTAAAGCAAAGTGCCCTATAAGTAGCAGGCGTGTAATCAGAGGTCTGAGCCTTGAAAAAACATCTGGCTCTGAGCCTGTTGTACACCATGAGATGCCACAGTAGATCTGGCCCATTGATGTCTGTCATATTTCCCTGTGAAACGTGAGACCATATGGTCTGCCTGTCTGTCCATCTGTCTGTCTGCCTGTCTACCCCAACATATCTCAAGATAAGCCACTCTCACTTCAGAAATAAGCGAATGCAGAGTATCTGTGGATATATGTGTGCCTCTCCCTCTTGACTGAAACAAAAACCAGACAGCAACTTCTGCAGTGTTGTCATCATAGGAGCTACCGTTGGTCCCATCTATCAGAGGGGGTACAGGTGGAATCACAAACTAAATGGTGGTTGATTCTTTCATCACAGGTTTAAGCAAGAAAAAACATTTCCCAGAATATTATTAACATCTGTATTCCTTCAACTGTGGCTGTATCTTTACCTTGTCATCCTGTAACTTTAGCCTACCAGCAGCTGCCTCTGCCTGCCATGCAGCCCGCATGGAACTCCCTGTCTCCCTGTCTGGTGTGTTTGCTCTCCCTCATCCATCACACCTCCCTCCCTCCACCAGACCACCTGAGCCCCGGAAGACAGCTGTATGGAGCATGACAGAGTGGTCCTAACGGGTGGAGTGACTTGATGGTTATGGTACTACAGAAACAGGGACAGATCCCTGAGACAGCTGTATGGAGCCTGACATAGTGGCTCTGCCAGGGTGGTACTACAGAAACAGGGACAGCTGTATGGAGCCTGACAGAATGGCTCTGCCAGGGTGGTACTACAGATCCCTGAGACAGCTGTATGGAGCCTGACAGAGTGGCTCTGCCAGGGTGGTACTACAGATCCCTGAGACAGCTGTATGGAGCCTGACAGAGTGGCTCTGCCAGGGTGGTACTACAGATCCCTGAGACAGCTGTATGGAGCCTGACAGAGTGGCTCTGCCAGGGTGGTACTACAGATCCCTGAGACAGCTGTATGGAGCCTGACAGAGTGGCTCTGCCAGGGTGGTACTACAGATCCCTGAGACAGCTGTATGGAGCCTGACAGAGTGGCTCTGCCAGGGTGGTACAACAGATCCCTGAGACAGCTGTATGGAGCCTGACAGAGTGGCTCTGCCAGGGTGGAGTTTGTACACAGACACTGGTATTGATTGGAGTAAATGGAGTGACTCACTAGCTGAGGGCCGGAGGGGGGGCCGGAGGGGGGGAGGAACCTGACTCCCCCTTGTCTATAATAGATAATAGCCCACTGCCTCAGGATATGCCTGGCCTGAAGAGAGGAGAGTGGTAGGGAGGCATAGAGAGAATTGGTAATGTTCCCACAGAGAAATACACCAGCGCTCTGTGACAACCAACAACTCCATACAGTACTAGTCAAAAATTTGGACACACCTACTCATTCAAGGGTTTTTCTTTATTTTTAGTCTTTTCTACATAATAATAGTGAAGACATAAAAACTATGAAATAACACATCATGTAGTTAAAAGTAGCCACCCTTTGCCTTGATGGCAGCTTTGCACACTCTTGGCATTCTCTCAACCAGCTTCATGAGGTAGTCACCTGGCATTATTCATTATTCACCTGGCACTTCAATTATTAACAGGTGTGCCTAAAAGGTAATTTGTGGAATTTCTTTCCTTCATAAGGAATTTGAGCCAATCAGTCGTGTTGTGACAAGGAGTGTGCAAAGAGTGTGCAAAGCTAGCTAGCTAACTAGTATGCTAGCGCAATTATTCTACTGGTGACGACCGCTGGTGAGGAGGTAGGTTAGGTCTGTGTGTGTGTTGGGCAATTGTATCTGCTCAGATCAGATGATGATGTTGATAGGGGCTGAGAGGCAGATGCAGGTCCAACCCTCATCGCAACTTTAAGGCTGCTAAATGGCACACTCCTTCCGTATTTAGTGCACTATATTAGTAGTGAAGAATGTTATCAGGAACCTTGCTATTTAATATAGGGTCTGTATGACTCGTTTTAAAGTGACTCAACGCTATTTTTACGAAATAACACTTGTATATTGTCATTTCCAGGTGTTCTCTAAATTACATACTAGCATACAGTAATCAACTGCATTATTACACATACCATGGAGCTAGCATCATAGGCCTAACACAGTAGACACCATGGAGCTAGCATCATAGACCTAACACAGTAGACACCATGGAGCTAGCATCATAGGCCTAACACAGTGGACACCATGGAGCTAGCATCATAGACCTAACACAGTAGACACCATGGAGCTAGCATCATAGGCCTAACACAGTAGACATCATGGAGCTAGCATCATAGACCTAACACAGTGGACACCATGGAGCTAGCATCATAGGCCTAACACAGTAGACACCATGGAACTAGCATCATAGACCTAACACAGTAGACACCATGGAGCTAGCATCATAGGCCTAACACAGTAGACACCATGGAGCTAGCATCATAGACCTAACACAGTGGACACCATGGAGCTAGCATCATAGGCCTAACACAGTAGACACCATGGAACTAGCATCATAGACCTAACACAGTAGACACCATGGAGCTAGCATCATAGGCCTAACACAGTAGACACCATGGAGCTAGCATCATAGACCTAACACAGAGGGCACCATGGAGCTAGCATCATAGACCTAACACAGTAGACACCATGGAACTAGCATCATAGACCTAACACAGTAGACACCATGGAGCTAGCATCATAGGCCTAACACAGTAGACACCATGGAGTTAGCATCATAGACCTAACACAGTGGACACCATGGAGCTAGCATCATAGACCTAACACAGTAGACACCATGGAGCTAGCATCATAGGCCTAACACAGTAGACACCATGGAGCTAGCATCATAGGCCTAACACAGTAGACACCATGGAACTAGCACCATAGACCTAACACAGTGGACAACATGGAGCTAGCATCATAGACCTAACACAGAGGGCACCATGGAGCTAGCATCATAGACCTAACACAGTAGACACCATGGAACTAGCACCATAGACCTAACACAGAGGGCACCATGGAGCTAGCATCATAGACCTAACACAGAGGGCACCATGGAGCTAGCATCATAGACCTAACACAGTAGACACCATGGAACTAGCACCATAGACCTAACACAGAGGGCACCATGGAGCTAGCATCATAGACCTAACACAGTGGACACCATGGAGCTAGCATCATAAACCTAACACAGTGGACACTGTGGAACTAGCAGGGGTGGAAAGGAGTTTTACGAGACGTTGCCAGGGAGAGGAACCAAACCTACACACACACACACACACACACACACACACACACACACACACACACACACACACACACACACACACACACACACACACACACACACACACACACACACACACACACACACACACACACACACACACACACACACAGAGCTGCTTGGGTTCCTTCTTATTTCTTTTGTTCAGGCCTTTTCCACAGACACCCGAGATGGGACGTGACTCCAGACCCCTGGCATCCGTACAAAGGGAACCCTATACCAGAGAGGGGGATAGGGAGCATTCCTTCACTCCACCGTAAACCCTGGGGGGGATGGTTTACATCTACTAAAAACTAAATGCTACATTTTAAGTTCTGAAGTACGAAAAAGAAAGAGAATTCAGGAGCACCAAGGTTTTCCGGCACACAGCTTTGACCTACTACAGTATGTTGGTCTACTGTACTTCAAACAATGTGTATGCAGGTCGCTTAGGACTCAACCCTTCTCAAACAACCTTAATTCATACTCTTATAGCAGGTGCTCCCACAATAATGTGATTTGTACCGCATACAAGTTAAACCCTAAGGTCGAGGTACGCACCCCCACGGAAAGTGTTGCTTTTGGAAATGCATGTGAGTTCTTCAGTCATTATCGAAACGATGCATCGTTAAAACAGTTGTAAGCTTAAGTTCCATTGCTGTCGGGAAACCGGACCCTAGCTATTACTGACTAGACATGGCTATTTGCATTTATGCAAAACACATCTTTTCGGCGTCTTTTTATGGTTCTATCCCGAACGGCAGTCTTTTTTTTAATGTATGTTTTTGGTCTTGAATCCCAAAAAACAATCAAATGTATTTATGAAGCCCTTTTTACATCAGCCATGGTCACATAGTGCTGTACAGAAATGCAGCCTAAAACCCCAAAACAGCAAGCAATGCAGATGTAGAATCACGGTGGCTAGGAAAAACAGTTGAAACTGGAGCATCAGCACGGCCAGGTGGACTGGAGACAGCAAGGAGTCATCAGGTCAGGTAGTCCTGAGGCATGGTCCGAGGGCTCAGGTCCTCCGAGAGAGAGAAAGAAAGAGAGAATTAGAGAGAGCATATGTGGGGTGGCCAGTCCTCTTCTGGCTGTGCCGGGTGGAGATTATAACAGAATATGGCCAAGACTCAGGTCCTCCGGGAAGGGAGGGAGAGTGAGAGAAAGAGAATTAGAGAGAGTATACTTAAATTCACAGGGGACACCGGATAGGACAGGAGAAGTACTCCAGGTATAACAGACTGACCCTAGCCCCCCGACACATAAACTACTGCAGCATAAATACTGGAGGCAGAGACAGGAGAAGTACTCCAGATATAACAAACTGACCCTAGCCCCCCGACATATAAACTACTGCAGCATAAATACTGGAGGCGGAGACAGGAGGGGTCAGGAGACACTGTGGCCCCATCCGATGATACCCCCAGACAGGGCCAAACAGGCAGGATAAAACCCCACCCACTTTGCCAAAGCACAGCTCCCACACCACTAGAGGGATATCTTCAAACCACCAACTTACTATCCTGAGACAAGGCCGAGTATAGCCCATGAAGATCTATGTTAACGATCCTAACCTACTACATTAATGATCCTAACCTGCTACGTTAACGATCCTAACCTGCTACGCTAATGATCCTAACCTGCTACATTAATGATCCTAACCTGCTACGTTAATGATCCTAACCTGCTACGCTAATGATCCTAACCTACTACATTAATGATCCTAACCTGCTACGTTAACGATCCTAACCTGCTACGTTAATGATCCTAACCTACTACGTTAATGATCCTAACTTGCTACGTTAATGATCCTAACCTACTACGTTAACGATCCTAACCTGCTACATTAACGATCCTAACCTGCTACGTTAATGATCCTAACCTGCTACGTTAACGATCATAACCTGCTACGTTAATGATCCTAACATGCTACGTTAATGATCCTAACCTGCTACGTTAATGATCCTAACCTCAAATCAAATCAACGTTTGCCACTTGCGCCAAATACAACCTTACAGTGAAATGCTTACTTACAAGCCCTTAACCAACAGTGCAGTTTTGAAGTATAAAATAGGTATTAGGTAAACAATAGATAAGTAAAGAAATAAAATAAAACAGTAAAAAATAACAGTAGCGAGGCAAAATACAGGTGGTACCGGTCAATGTGCAGGGGCACATGGTGGTTAGTCGGGCTATTTGAGGTAATATGTACATGTAGGATTAGTTTAGATGATAAACAGAGCGAAGCGTAAAAGAGGGGTTTGGCCGGGGGGGGGGGATGGACACACACACCTCCTCCCTATAGGCTGTCTCGTCGTTGTCAGTGATCAGTAATCAAGCCTACCACTGTTGTGTCGTCTGCAAACTTGATGATGGTGTTGGAGTCATGCCTGGCCATGCAGTCGTGGGTGAACAAGGAGTAAAGGAGGGGACTAAGCACACACCCCTGAGGGGCTCCAGTGTTGAGGATCAGCATGGCATATGTGTTGTTACCTACCCTTACCACCTGGGGGTGGCCGGTCAGGAAGTCCAGGATTCAGCAGAGGGAGGTGTTTAGTACCAGGGTACTTAGCTTAGTGAGGAGCTTTGAGGGCACTATGGTGTTGAACGCTGATATGAAGTCAATGAATAGTATTTTCACATAGGTGTTCCTTTTGTCCAGGTGGGAAAGGGCAGTGTGGAGTGTAATAAAGATTGCATCATCTGTGGATCTGTTTGGGCGGTATGCAAATTGGAGTGGGTCTAGGGTTTCTGCGATAATGGTGTTGATGTGAGCCATGACCAGCCATTCAAAGCACTTCATGGCTACAGACGTGAGTGTTACAGGTCTGTTGTCATTTAGGCAGGTTACCGTTGTGTTCCTGGGCCCAGGGACTATTGTGGTCTGCTTGAACATGTTGGTATTACAGACTTAGACAGGGAGAGGTTGATACTGTCAGTGAAGACACCTGCGAGATGGTCTTCCTGGTAATCCGTCTGGCCCAGAGGCCTTGTCAACATTAACCTGTTTACTCATGTCGGCTACGGAGAGCGTGATCACACAGTCGTCCGGAACAAATAAAATAAAATAACATTTTATTGGTCACATACACATGTTTAGCAGATGCTAATGTGAGTGTAGCGAAATGCTTGTGCTTCTAGTTTCGACAATGCAGTAATATCTAACAAGTAATCTAACCTAACAATTTCACAACAACTACACACAAGTCTAAAGGAATGAATAAGAATATTTACATAAAAATATATGAATGAGTGATTGCCAAACGGCATTGGCAAGATGCAGTAGATGTTACAGACTACAGTATATACATATGAGATGAGTAATGTAGGGTATGTAAACAAGATGCAGTAGATGTTACAGACTACAGTATATACATATGAGATGAGTAATGTAGGGTATGTAAACAAGATGCAGTAGATGTTACAGACTACAGTATATACATATGAGATGAGTAATGTAGGGTATGTAAATATTGTATAAAGTGGAAGTATTAAATATATTACATCATTTGTTCCATTATTAAAGTGGCTAGAGATTTGAGTCAGTATGTTGGCAGCAGCCACTCTACGTTATTGATGGCTGTTTAACAGTCTGATGGTCTTGAGACAGAAGCTGTTTTTCAGTCTCTCGGTCCCAGCTTTGATGCGGGTTGATAGCGGGGTGAACAGGCAGTGGCTCGGGTGGTTGTTGTCCTTGATGATCTTTTTGGCCTTCCTGTGACATCAGGTGGTGTAGGTGTCCTGGAGGGCAGGTAGTTTGCCCCCGGTGATGCGTTGTGCAGACCTCACTTCCCTCTGGAGAGCCTTACGGTTGTGGGCGGAGCAGTTGCTGTACCAGGTCGGTGATACAGCCCGACAGGATGCTCTCGATTGTGCATCTGTAAAAGTTTGTGAATGTTTTTGGTGACAAGCCAAATTTCTTCAGCCTCCTGTTACGCCTTCTTCACCATGCTGTCTGTGTGGGTGGACCATTTCAGTTCGTTAGTGATGTGTACACCGAGCAACTTAAAACTTTTTATTTTCCTGACACCACACTCCGAGGGCCCTCACCTGTTCCCTGCTGTCTCGTCGTTATTGGTAATCAAGTGGCACAGTGGTTTAAGTCGCACAGTGGTCACTCCTGTGTTCCAATGGCACATTGTGTTAGCTAATCCAAATGTATCATTTTAAAAGGCTAACTGATCATTAGAAAACCCTTTTGAAATTTTGTTTGCACAACTGAAACATGTTGTACTGATTAAAGCAGCAATAAAACTGGCCTTCTTTAGAATAGTTGAAAAGTTCTGGGACACTGTAAAGTCCATGGAGAACAAGAGCACCTCCTCCCAGCTGCCCACTGCACTGAGGCAGGAAACACTGTCACCACCGATAATCCACGATAATTGAGAATTTCAATAAACATTTTTTCTACGGCTGGCCATGCTTTCCTCCTGGCTAACCTTACCCCAGTCAACAGCCCCCCCTCAGAAACTTGCCCAAACCTCCCCATTTCTCCTTCACCCAAATCCAGATAGCCGATGTTCTGAAAGAGCTGCAAAATCTGGACCCCGACAAATCAACTGGGCGAGACAATCTGGACCCTCTCTTTCTAAAATTATCTGCCGCCATTGTTGCTACCCCTATTACTAGCCTGTTCAACCTCTCTTTTGTATTCATCGACTTGGCCAAGGCTTTTCGACTCTCTCAATCACCACATTCTTATCGGCAGACTCAACATCCTTGGCTTCTCAAATGACTGCCTCGCCTGGTTCACCAACTACTTCTCAGAGAGAGTTAAGTGTGTCAAATCGGAGGGCCTGTTGTCCGGACCTCTGGCAGTCTCTATGGGGGTGCCACAGGGTTAAATTCTTGGGCCAACTCTTTTCTCTGTATATATCAATGATGTCGCTCTTGCTGCTGGTGATTCCCTAATCCACCTCTACGCAGACGACACCATTCTGTATACTTCTGGCCCCTCTTTGGACACTGTGTTAACTAACCTCCAGACAAGCTTCAATGCCATACAACTCCCCTTCCGTCGCCTCCAACTGCTCTTAAATGCAAGTAAAACTAAATGCATGCTATTCAACTGATCGCTGCCCGCACTTGCCCGCCCGACCAGCATCACGACTCTGGACGGTTCTGACTTAGAACTTGTGGACAAGTAGGCAGAGTTGCAAAGAAAAAGCCATATCTCAGATTGGCCAATAAAAATAAAAGATTAAGATGGGCAACAGAACACTGACAATAGACAGAGGAACTCTGCCTAGAAGGCCAGCATTCCAGAGTCGTCTCTTCACTGTTGACGTTGAGACTGGTGTTTTGTGGGTACTATTTAATGAAGCTGCCAGGAAAAAATGTAATGCAAGCTTATTAGCTTATTGCGGCCATATTGTTTGAGCAAGAGTCAAGGAAAATATTGCATTTGAAGATGATCATCCATAGAAGCTCAATACCAAATTTGGTGCCAATAGTTCATCAGTTTCAGTTTGGGGGGATGGTAACTACAACCACAGTTTGGGGTGATGGTAACTACAACCACTACCACAGTTTGGGGTGATGGTAACTACAACCACTACCACAGTTTGGGGTGATGGTAACTACAACCACTACCACAGTTTGGGGTGATGGTAACTACAACCACTACCACAGTTTGGGGTGATGGTAACTTCAACCACTACCACAGTTTGGGGTGATGGTAACTACAACCACTACCACAGTTTGGGGTGATGGTAACTACAACCACTACCACAGTTTGGGGTGATGGTAACTACAACCACTACCACAGTTTGGGGTGATGGTAACTTCAACCACAGTTTGGGGTGATGGTAACTACAACCACTACCACAGTTTGGGGTGATGGTAACTTCAACCACTACCACAGTTTGGGGTGATGGTAACTACAACCACTACCACAGTTTGGGGTGATGGTAACGATCTTACATTTTGATTGAACGTCAGGGGTTTGAGTTGCATTCTGCAACATTTAACTTCATAAATACATTGAGATTTTGTTTCGATGGTGGATTAAAGTCCACATATAATGTTTGGCTATCAAACTAATGTATGTATTGTCTTTGCAGAGCTGCTTATCAACAGTTCACCCGAAAGGCACAAGGGAAACTTGGAAGAGGTGTACGACGCGTCATCCCTGTGTGTGTGGTCTCTTCTATTAGGCCCGGAATCAAATGGAATCTACATAGGCTTTGAGCGTTACTAAAACCAGTTAACTGGATCTACTACAAAATAAAATGGCTATACATCAAACAAATGTATTTATAAAGCCCTTTTTACATCAGCTAATGTCCCAAAGTTCTAAACAGAAACCTAACCTAAAATGCCTAACAGCAACCAATGCAGATGTAGAAGCACAGAGTTTTTTCCAGTTGTCTGCGGTCATTATTTTTCAAGACATAATGTTAGCTCCATATGTAATAACGCCTTCTGTTAAAAACTAAACAATCTGACCTACTGAAATTATTAATCATATTCGAATACATTTGGTGTCTTATAATTCTAAGACAAGGATTCTAAAAATATTATAAGTTTGCCTCGTCGACTATAAAAACAGTTTCAAGTGTAGCCAGAAAAACTAGCTTGGAAGATAAAACTGCTTTGAACGCACACAAATAGCCCGGTTGCTCGAGTGATGACTTCATCTAACCCAGGGTGCCATCTAGTGGAAACCAATGGTAACTACACTGAGCAGCTAATTAGAGATCTTAGACTCTCAAGATGGCACTTTGACAAAAAGAACACATTACAAATGTGTTGTAAATAAAAACAAACAAACCATGTAAAATCGGTAGTATAGATAAGCGGTCAGATATTCAGCAGGAAACAGAAGTGCTTAAGTGTTGATATTTAATTACAGTGTTCAAGTAGTGGTATTTCATAGTTTTGATGTCTTCACTATTATTCTACAATGAAGAAAATATTAAAAATAAAGAAAACCCCTGGAATGAGTAGGTGTGTCCAAACTTTTGACTAGTACCGATATGACCGCGATATTGTTTGGGAAAATGATAGATGCGACGTACCAAATGTGGTGCCAATCGGTCCAGTGGTCCTGGACAATAAGACGTTGAAAGTAGTCAATGTCATTGAAAATGGTCCAAAATACCTCAAAAGCATAATATTGCATGCCTTGTTGGATGTTGAGTTCTGATGTTTGCCAAGCGGGGTAAACAATACTGAGGTAGCTCATCCTAGAGTGATGGGTTCAGTTTGTCCTGATGGTGGCACAGCGGGCCCACAGCTTGAACCCCGGCATGGCTGCTTGCAGCTTTAATTTGCAGCTCTAATTTGTGTGTGTGTGTGTGTGTGAGAGAGAGAGAGAGAGAGAGAGAGAGAGAGAGAGAGAGAGAGAGAGAGAGAGAGAGAGAGAGAGAGAGAGAGAGAGAGAGAGAGAGAGAGAGAGAGAGAGAGAGAGAGAGAGAGAGAGAGAGAGAGAGAGAGAGAGAGAGAGAGAGAGAGAGAGAGAGAGAGAGAGAGAGAGAGAGAGAGAGAGAGAGAGAGAGAGAGAGAGAGAGAGAGAGAGAGAGAGAGAGAGAGAGAGAGAGAGAGAGAGAGAGAGAGAGAGAGAGAGAGAGAGAGAGAGAGAGCGAGGTTATGAGAGCAGGAAAAAAGCAACCCCCCCCTGAGATGAAGAATGCAGTCATGGAAAATATGAGACGTGGTGAACCATGGCCTTTGATAATTTTAACACAGATGTGACGCTAGAAACTGAAGCCTGTTGGAGCCGTGTGGAGTGGCTTCGCAGACAGAGAAGGATTATCAGACACAGAGGCCATATCATGACCCATTTCCACCCCAACATGCTGTAGCTCTTCTTGTGCCGCTACTTAATCGCTGGTATGAAGTCAGTAAATCAGTCCAGACGATCTGGTTCCATCTGGAACACATTCTAAATAAAAGCACAGTCAAAATCTTAAAGTGCAGTATACAAACTATACTATTGTTGTTTTTTCAGTTTACAAAAGTTTGAATAGTCATAGATACTTATCACAGTCACAGGTCTGGATTCTATCTATCCAATGTAGCGTACGTGTTTGTAGGAGTGTTATTCATTGTTTTATGTCTAATTTTAGTAAGTGGATAGATCCAGATCAACGTTACCATGGCAGAGAGTAGATGAATATCTTACAGTTACAATCTTGTTGTTTTAGTACAGTTATATGAGGAGCTGGTTGCTGAGCAACAGGCAGCCATCTTCCTTCTCATTTCCCTCTGTTCTCAGGGTGCCTCTCCTAAGACATCAGAGGTCACACACACACACACACACACACACACACACACACACACACACACACACACACACACACACACACACACACACACACACACACACACACACACACACACTTATTATTATTATTATATATTAGAGCTTTCCCTGTGAGTAGCACAACTGCAGCAGCATTAAAATAAGACATATGCCCAACCAGTGGAGTAGTTCATATGTTGTCTATTTTCTGTGCCCTAATGGCCTCTGTGACAGCAATCTCCATTTTAAAGTGGTCAATTTACTCATTATTTTGGTTGAAATTGGTTATTCAGCTCCACCTGGAGTGCTGGAGTCCTGACTAAAAATATTGTGTGGCCACTAGATGGCAGTGACAATGCTTAAAAGCCATTTACAAATCATAGGCAACCCAATTTGAAGACCATCCGGAGACCTCATTCTACCTCTATTGTTGTCCCACTGGGTCCCACAGGGTCAAAGGTCAGGGATCAGAGGACTGATCCCTACTGCATCACCTCTATCAGTTACCCTACTCTGTTCTCTCTCAGGCCAACCCCCCACTCCACTTTCTGTCTCACAGGGAAGGGGCTTAGCAAGGCCATACCAAATGATGCCAGAGCCAGGGAGGATAGCCAGTCCAGCCATTCCAAACGATGCTAGAGAAGACACCCAGACGAGCTCAGCCATACAAAACGATGCCAGAGTCATATAAAGGACCTAGACCAGTCCAGCCATTCCAAATACTGACAGAGTCAGAGAGGAGAAACTTATCCGGGAATTGCAACTTTAACATAACCTGCAAACTAGGTCACCTTCAAGTACCAACAGACTACCTGCAAAACAAACCAGGACACCGTCAAAATAACCAACTAACCAGGACACCTTCTTACTGACCAAGTGACAAACAAACCAGGACAAATTCCAACTGACAAATTAAAAATGGCACCATATAACTGACCAGCTAACAAGGGCACCTTCCAACTCTACCAACGAACCAGGGCACGGCCCAACTATACCAACTGACCAACTAACCAGGGCACCTTCCAACTAACCAACAGACAAACTAACCAGGGCACCTACCAACTGACCAACTAAACAACTAACCAGGGCACCTTCCAACTGACCAACTAACCAACTAACTAGGGCCCCTTCCAACTGACCAACTAACCAGGGCCCCTTCCAACTGACCAACTAACCAGGGCCCCTTCCAACTCACCAACTAACCAGGGCACCTTCCAACTAACGAACTCACCAACTAACCAGGGCGCCTTCCAATTCACCAACTAACCATGGCACCTTCCAACTAACCAACAGACCAACTAACCAGGGCACCTTCCAACTAACCAACAGACAAACTGACAAACTAACCAGGGCACCTTCCAACTGTACCAACAGACCAACTTACAATCTAAACAGGACGTCTTCCAACTGACCAACTAACCAAATCACCAGGGCACCTTCGAACTAACCAAATCACCAGGGCACCTTCCAACTGTTCCAACAGACCAACTTACAAGCTAAACAGGACGTCTTCCAACTGACCAACTAACCAAATCACCAGGGGCACCTTCGAACTAACCAAATCACCAGGGCACCTTCCAACTGTACCAACAGACCAACTTACAATCTAAACAGGACGTCTTCCAACTGACCAACTAACCAAATCACCAGGGCACCTTCGAATTAACCAAATCACCAGGGCACCTTCCAACTGTACCAACAGACCAACTTACAATCTAAACAGGATGTCTTCCAACTGACCAACTAACCAAATCACCAGGGCACCTTCGAATTAACCAAATCACCAGGGCACCATCCAACTGTACCAACAGACCAACTTACAATCTAAACAGGACGTCTTCCAACTGACCAACTAACCAAATCACCAGGGCACCTTCGAACTAACCAAATCACCAGGGCACCGTCAGAATAACCAACAGACAAACTCACCAACTAACCAAGACACGGACCAACTATAGCAACTCACCAATTAACCAGGACACGGACAAGCTATAGCAACTCACCAACTAACCAGGACACGGACCAACTATACCATAAACCAACTAACCAAGACACGGACCAACTATAGCAACTCACAAACTAACCAGGACACGGACCAACTATACCATAAACCAACTAACCAAGACACGGACCAACTATAGCAACTCACCAACTAACCAGGACAAGGACCAACTATACCAACTCACCAACTAACCAGGACACGGACCAAATATACCAACTCACCAACTAACCAGGACACGGACCAACTATACCATAAACCAACTAACCAAGACATGGACCAACTATAGCAACTCACCAACTAACCAGGACAAGGACCAACTATACCATAAACCAACTAACAAGGACACGGACCAACTGTTCCAACTCACCAACTAACCAGGGCACCTTCCAACTGACCAACTAACCAGGGCACCTGCAAACTGACCAACAGACCAACTCACCAACTAACCAGGGCACCTTCCAACTGACCAACTAACCAGGGCCCCTTCCAACTGACCAACTAACCAGGGCACCGTCAAACTAACCAACAGACAAACTCACCAACTAACCAAGACACGGACCAACTATACCAACTCACCAACTAACCAAGACACAGACCAACTATACCATAAACCAACTAACCAGGACACGGACCAACTATACCATAAACCAACTAACCAAGACACGGACCAACTATAGCAACTCACCAACTAACCAGGACACGGACCAACTATAGCAACTCACCAACTAACCAGAACACGGACCAACTGTACCATAAACCAACTAACCAAGACACGGACCAACTATACCATAAACCAACTAACCAGAACACGGACCAACTGTACCATGAACCAACTAACCAAGACACGGACCAACTGTACCATAAACCAACTAACCAAGACACGGACCAACTATACCAACTCACCAACTAACCAGGACACAGACCAACTATACCATAAACCAACTAACCAAGACACGGACCAACTATAGCAACTCACCAACTAACCAGGACACGGACCAACTATAGCAACTCACCAACTAACCAGAACACGGACCAACTGTACCATAAACCAACTAACCAAGACACGGACCAACTATACCATAAACCAACTAACCAGGACACGGACAAACTATACCATAAACCAACTAACCAAGACACGGACCAACTATAGCAACTCACCAACTAACCAGGACAAGGACCAACTATACCATAAACCAACTAACCAAGACACGGACCAACTATACCAACTCACCAGAACACGGACCAACTGTACCATAAACCAACTAACCAAGACACGGACCAACTATACCATAAACCAACTAACCAGGACACGGACCAACTATACCATAAACCAACTAACCAAGACACGGACCAACTATAGCAACTCACCAACTAACCAGGACAAGGACCAACTATACCATAAACCAACTAACTAGGACAGGGACCAACTGCACCAACTCACCAACTAACCAGGACACGGACCAACTATACCATAAACCAACTCACCAACTAACCAGGGCACCTTCCAACTGACCAACTAACCAGGGCACCGTCAAACTAACCAACAGACAAACTCAACAACTAACCAAGACACGGACCAACTATAGCAACTCACCAATTAACCAGGACACGGACAAGCTATAGCAACTCACCAACTAACCAGGACACGGAACAACTATACCATAAACCAACTAACCAAGACACGGACCAAATATAGCAACTCACAAACTAACCAGGACACGGACCAACTATACCATAAACCAACGAACCAAGACACGGACCAACTATAGCAACTCACCAACTAACCAGGACAAGGACCAACTATACCATAAACCAACTAACAAGGACACGGACCAACTGTTCCAACTCACCAACTAACCAGGGCACCTTCCAACTGACCAACTAACCAACTAACCAGGGCACCTTCCAACTGACCAACTAACCAACTAATCAGGGCACCTTCCAACTGACCAACAAACCAGGGCACCTTCCAACTGACCAACTAACCAGGGCTCCTTCCAACTGACCAACTAACCAGGGCACCTGCAAACTGACCAACAGACCAACTCACCAACTAACCAGGGCAACTTCCAACTGACCAACTAACCAGGGCACCTTCCAACTGACCAACTAACAAACTAACCAGGGCACCTTCCAACTAACCAACTAACCAGGGCATCTTCCAACTGACCAACTGACCAACTAACCAGGGCACCATCCAACTGACCAACTAACCAGGGCACCTTCCAACTGACAAACTAACCAGGGCACATTCCAACTGACCAACTAACCAGGGCACCTTCCATCTGACCAACTGACCAACTAACCAGGGCACCTGCCAACTGACCAACAGATGAACTCACCAACTAACCAGGGCACCTGCAAACTGACCAACAGACCAACTCACCAACTAACCAGGGCACCTTCCAACTGACCAACTAACCAACTAACCAGGGCACCTTCCAACTGACCAACTGACCAACTAACCAGAGCACCTTCCAACTGACCAACTAACCAGGGCACCTTCCAACTGACCAACTAACCAGGGCACCTTACAACTGACCAACTAACCAGGGCACCTTCCAACTGACCAACTAACCAGGGCACCTTCCAACTGAGCAACAGAAGAACTCACCAACTAACCAGTGCACCTTCCAACTGACCAACTAACCAGGGCACCTTCCAACTGACCAACTAACCAGGGCACCTTCCAACTGACCAACTGACCAGGGCACCTTCCAGCTGATCAACAAACCAGGACACCTTCCAACTGACCAAGTTAACAACTAACCAGGGTACCTTCCAACTGACCAACTAACCAGGGCACCTGCAAACTGACCAACAGACCAACTCACCAACTAACCAGGGCACCTTCCAACTGACCAACTAACCAGGGCCCCTTCCAACTGACCAACTAACCAGGGCACCGTCAAACTAACCAACAGACAAACTCACCAACTAACCAAGACACGGACCAACTATACCAACTCACCAACTAACCAAGACACGGACCAACTATACCATAAACCAACTAACCAGGACACGGACCAACTATACCATAAACCAACTAACCAAGACACGGACCAACTATAGCAACTCACCAACTAACCAGGACACGGACCAACTATAGCAACTCACCAACTAACCAGAACACGGACCAACTGTACCATAAACCAACTAACCAAGACACGGACCAACTATACCATAAACCAACTAACCAGAACACGGACCAACTGTACCATGAACCAACTAACCAAGACACGGACCAACTGTACCATAAACCAACTAACCAAGACACGGACCAACTATACCAACTCACCAACTAACCAGGACACAGACCAACTATACCATAAACCAACTAACCAAGACACGGACCAACTATAGCAACTCACCAACTAACCAGGACACGGACCAACTATAGCAACTCACCAACTAACCAGAACACGGACCAACTGTACCATAAACCAACTAACCAAGACACGGACCAACTATACCATAAACCAACTAACCAGGACACGGACAAACTATACCATAAACCAACTAACCAAGACACGGACCAACTATAGCAACTCACCAACTAACCAGGACAAGGACCAACTATACCATAAACCAACTAACCAAGACACGGACCAACTATACCAACTCACCAGAACACGGACCAACTGTACCATAAACCAACTAACCAAGACACGGACCAACTATACCATAAACCAACTAACCAGGACACGGACCAACTATACCATAAACCAACTAACCAAGACACGGACCAACTATAGCAACTCACCAACTAACCAGGACAAGGACCAACTATACCATAAACCAACTAACTAGGACAGGGACCAACTGCACCAACTCACCAACTAACCAGGACACGGACCAACTATACCATAAACCAACTCACCAACTAACCAGGGCACCTTCCAACTGACCAACTAACCAGGGCACCGTCAAACTAACCAACAGACAAACTCAACAACTAACCAAGACACGGACCAACTATAGCAACTCACCAATTAACCAGGACACGGACAAGCTATAGCAACTCACCAACTAACCAGGACACGGAACAACTATACCATAAACCAACTAACCAAGACACGGACCAACTATAGCAACTCACAAACTAACCAGGACACGGACCAACTATACCATAAACCAACTAACCAAGACACGGACCAACTATAGCAACTCACCAACTAACCAGGACAAGGACCAACTATACCATAAACCAACTAACAAGGACACGGACCAACTGTTCCAACTCACCAACTAACCAGGGCACCTTCCAACTGACCAACTAACCAACTAACCAGGGCACCTTCCAACTGACCAACTAACCAACTAATCAGGGCACCTTCCAACTGACCAACAAACCAGGGCACCTTCCAACTGACCAACTAACCAGGGCTCCTTCCAACTGACCAACTGACCAACTAACCAGGGCACCTGCAAACTGACCAACAGACCAACTCACCAACTAACCAGGGCAACTTCCAACTGACCAACTAACCAGGGCACCTTCCAACTGACCAACTAACAAACTAACCAGGGCACCTTCCAACTAACCAACTAACCAGGGCATCTTCCAACTGACCAACTGACCAACTAACCAGGGCACCATCCAACTGACCAACTAACCAGGGCACCTTCCAACTGACAAACTAACCAGGGCACATTCCAACTGACCAACTAACCAGGGCACCTTCCATCTGACCAACTGACCAACTAACCAGGGCACCTGCCAACTGACCAACAGATGAACTCACCAACTAACCAGGGCACCTGCAAACTGACCAACAGACCAACTCACCAACTAACCAGGGCACCTTCCAACTGACCAACTAACCAACTAACCAGGGCACCTTCCAACTGACCAACTGACCAACTAACCAGAGCACCTTCCAACTGACCAACTAACCAGGGCACCTTCCAACTGACCAACTAACCAGGGCACCTTACAACTGACCAACTAACCAGGGCACCTGCCAACTGACCAACAGATGAACTCACCAACTAACCAGGGCACCTGCAAACTGACCAACAGACCAACTCACCAACTAACCAGGGCACCTTCCAACTGACCAACTAACCAACTAACCAGGGCACCTTCCAACTGACCAACTGACCAACTAACCAGAGCACCTTCCAACTGACCAACTAACCAGGGCACCTTCCAACTGACCAACTAACCAGGGCACCTTACAACTGACCAACTAACCAGGGCACCTTCCAACTGACCAACTAACCAGGGCACCTTCCAACTGAGCAACAGAAGAACTCACCAACTAACCAGTGCACCTTCCAACTGACCAACTAACCAGGGCACCTTCCAACTGACCAACTAACCAGGGCACCTTCCAACTGACCAACTGACCAGGGCACCTTCCAGCTGATCAACAAACCAGGACACCTTCCAACTGACCAAGTTAACAACTAACCAGGGTACCTTCCAACTGACCAACTAACCAGGGCACCTGCAAACTGACCAACAGACCAACTCACCAACTAACCAGGGCACCTTCCAACTGACCAACTAACCAGGGCCCCTTCCAACTGACCAACTAACCAGGGCACCGTCAAACTAACCAACAGACAAACTCACCAACTAACCAAGACACGGACCAACTATACCAACTCACCAACTAACCAAGACACGGACCAACTATACCATAAACCAACTAACCAGGACACGGACCAACTATACCATAAACCAACTAACCAAGACACGGACCAACTATAGCAACTCACCAACTAACCAGGACACGGACCAACTATAGCAACTCACCAACTAACCAGAACACGGACCAACTGTACCATAAACCAACTAACCAAGACACGGACCAACTATACCATAAACCAACTAACCAGAACACGGACCAACTGTACCATGAACCAACTAACCAAGACACGGACCAACTGTACCATAAACCAACTAACCAAGACACGGACCAACTATACCAACTCACCAACTAACCAGGACACAGACCAACTATACCATAAACCAACTAACCAAGACACGGACCAACTATAGCAACTCACCAACTAACCAGGACACGGACCAACTATAGCAACTCACCAACTAACCAGAACACGGACCAACTGTACCATAAACCAACTAACCAAGACACGGACCAACTATACCATAAACCAACTAACCAGGACACGGACAAACTATACCATAAACCAACTAACCAAGACACGGACCAACTATAGCAACTCACCAACTAACCAGGACAAGGACCAACTATACCATAAACCAACTAACCAAGACACGGACCAACTATACCAACTCACCAGAACACGGACCAACTGTACCATAAACCAACTAACCAAGACACGGACCAACTATACCATAAACCAACTAACCAGGACACGGACCAACTATACCATAAACCAACTAACCAAGACACGGACCAACTATAGCAACTCACCAACTAACCAGGACAAGGACCAACTATACCATAAACCAACTAACTAGGACAGGGACCAACTGCACCAACTCACCAACTAACCAGGACACGGACCAACTATACCATAAACCAACTCACCAACTAACCAGGGCACCTTCCAACTGACCAACTAACCAGGGCACCGTCAAACTAACCAACAGACAAACTCAACAACTAACCAAGACACGGACCAACTATAGCAACTCACCAATTAACCAGGACACGGACAAGCTATAGCAACTCACCAACTAACCAGGACACGGAACAACTATACCATAAACCAACTAACCAAGACACGGACCAACTATAGCAACTCACAAACTAACCAGGACACGGACCAACTATACCATAAACCAACTAACCAAGACACGGACCAACTATAGCAACTCACCAACTAACCAGGACAAGGACCAACTATACCATAAACCAACTAACAAGGACACGGACCAACTGTTCCAACTCACCAACTAACCAGGGCACCTTCCAACTGACCAACTAACCAACTAACCAGGGCACCTTCCAACTGACCAACTAACCAACTAATCAGGACACCTTCCAACTGACCAACAAACCAGGGCACCTTCCAACTGACCAACTAACCAGGGCTCCTTCCAACTGACCAACTGACCAACTAACCAGGGCACCTGCAAACTGACCAACAGACCAACTCACCAACTAACCAGGGCAACTTCCAACTGACCAACTAACCAGGGCACCTTCCAACTGACCAACTAACAAACTAACCAGGGCACCTTCCAACTAACCAACTAACCAGGGCATCTTCCAACTGACCAACTGACCAACTAACCAGGGCACCATCCAACTGACCAACTAACCAGGGCACCTTCCAACTGACAAACTAACCAGGGCACATTCCAACTGACCAACTAACCAGGGCACCTTCCATCTGACCAACTGACCAACTAACCAGGGCACCTGCCAACTGACCAACAGATGAACTCACCAACTAACCAGGGCACCTGCAAACTGACCAACAGACCAACTCACCAACTAACCAGGGCACCTTCCAACTGACCAACTAACCAACTAACCAGGGCACCTTCCAACTGACCAACTGACCAACTAACCAGAGCACCTTCCAACTGACCAACTAACCAGGGCACCTTCCAACTGACCAACTAACCAGGGCACCTTACAACTGACCAACTAACCAGGGCACCTTCCAACTGACCAACTAACCAGGGCACCTTCCAACTGAGCAACAGAAGAACTCACCAACTAACCAGTGCACCTTCCAACTGACCAACTAACCAGGGCACCTTCCAACTGACCAACTAACCAGGGCGCCTTCCAACTGACCAACTGACCAGGGCACCTTCCAGCTGATCAACAAACCAGGACACCTTCCAACTGACCAAGTTAACAACTAACCAGGGTACCTTCCAACTGACCAACTGACCAACTGACCAACTTACCAGGGCACCTTCCAACTGACCAACTAACCAACTCATCAGGGCACCTTCCAACTGACCAACTAACCAGGGCACCTTCCAACTGACCAACTGACCAACTAACCAGGGCACCTGCAAACTGACCAACAGACCAACTCACCAACTAACCAGGGCACCTTCCAACTGACCAACTTACCAGGACACCTTCCAACTGACCAACTAACCAACTAACCAGGGCACCTTCCAACTGACCAACTAACCAACTCATCAGGGCACCTTCCAACTGACCAACTAACCAGGGCACCTTCCAACTGACCAACTGACCAACTAACCAGGGCACCTGCAAACTGACCAACAGACCAACTCACCAACTAACCAGGGCACCTTCCAACTGACCAACTTACCAGGGCACCTTCCAACTGACCAACTAACCAACTAACCAACTAACCAGGGCACCTTCCAACTGACCAACTAACCAACTCATCAGGGCACCTTCCAACTGACCAACTAACCAGGGCACCTTCCAACTGACCAACTGACCAACTAACCAGGGCACCTGCAAACTGACCAACAGACCAACTCACCAACTAACCAGGGCACCTTCCAACTGACCAACTTACCAGGGCACCTTCCAACTGACCAACTAACCAACTAACCAGGGCACCTTCCAACTGACCAACTAACCAGAGCACCTTCCAGCTGACCAACTAACCAGGGCACCATCCAACTGACCAACTAACCAGGGCACCTTCCAACTGACCAACTAACCAGGGCACCTTCCAACTGACCAACTAACCAGGGCACCTTCCAACTGACCAACTTACCAGGGCACCTTCCAACTGACCAATTGATCAACTAACCAGGGCACCTTCCAACTGATCAACACACCAGGGCACCTTCCAACTGATCAACTAACCAGGGCACCTTCCAACTAACCATCTCACCAACTAACCAGGGCACCTTCCAACTGACCAACTAACCAGGGCAACTTCCAACTGACAAACTGATCAACTAACCAGGGCACCCTCCAACTAACCAACTAATCAGGGCACCTTCCAACTGACCAACTAACCATGGCACCTTCCAATTGACCAACTAACCATGGCACCTTCCAACTAACCAACTAACCAAGTAAACTTCCAACTGACCAACTGATCAACTAACCAGGGCACCTTCCAACTGACCAACTGACCAACTAACCAGAGCACCTTCCAACTAACCAACTCACCAACTAACCAGGGCACCTTCCAACTGACCAACTTACCAGGGCACCTGCCAACTGACCAATTGATCAACTAACCAGGGCACCTTCCAACTGATCAACTAACCAGGGCAACTTCCAACTGACAAACTGATCAACTAACCAGGGCACCCTCCAACTAACCAACTAATCAGGGCACCTTCCAACTGACCAACTAACCATGGCACCTTCCAACTGACCAACTGACCAGGGCACCTTCCAACTGACCAACTAACCAGGGCACCTTCCAACTGACCAACTGATCAACTAACCAGGGCACCTTCCAACTGACCAACTGACCAACTAACCAGAGCACCTTCCAACTAACCAACTCACCAACTAACCAGGGCACCTTCCAACTGACCAACTAACCAGAGCACCTTCCAACTGATCAACTGATCAACTAACCAGGGCACCTTCTAAATGATCAACTAACCAGGGCACCTTCCAACTGACCAACTAACCAGGACACCTTCCAACTCACCAACTAACCAGGGCACCTTCCAACTGACCAACTAACGAGGGCACCTTCCAACTGACCAACTCAGCAATTAACTAGGGCACTTTCCAATTGTACCAACAGACCAACTAACCAGGACATCTTCCAACTGACCATCTCACCAACTAACCAGGTCACCTTCCAACCAATCAACTCACCAGAACATCTTCCAACTGACCAAGTGACCAACTAACTAGGACACCTTCCAACTGACCAACTAACCAGGACACCTTCCAACTGATCAACTAACCAGGGCACCTTCCAACTGACCAATTGATCAACTAACCAGGACACCTTCCAACTGATCAACTAACCAGGGCACCTTCCAACTGATCAACTAACCAGGGCACCCTCCAACTGATCAACTAACCAGGACACCTTCCAACTGATCAACTAACCAGGGCACCTTCCAACTGACCAACTAACCAAGGCACGTTCCAACTGACCAACTAACCAGGGCACCTTCCAACTAACCAGGACACCTTCCAACTGACCAACTAACCAGGGCAACTTCCAACTGACCAACTAACCAGAATAACTTCTAACTCACCAGAACATCTTCCAACTGACCTAGTGACTAACTAACTAGAACACCTTCAAACTGACCAACTGACCAACTAACCAGGGCACCTTCCAACTGATCAACTAACTTGGGCACCTTCCAATTGATCCACTGACCAACTAACCAGGGCAGATTCCAAATGACCAACTAACCAGGGGACCTTCCAACTGACCAACTGATCAACTTATCAGGGCACCTTCCAACTGACCAACTGACCAGGGCACCTTCCATCTGATCAACTAACCAGGGCACCTTCCAACTGACCAACTAACCAGGACATGGTCCAACTCACCAACTGACCAACTAACCAGGGCACCTTCCAACTGACCAACTAACCAGGGCACCTTCCAACTGACCAACTAACCAGGGCACCTTACATCTGACCATCCGACCAGGGCACCTTCCAACTGACCAACTAACCAGGGCACCTTCCAACTGACCTACTGACCAACTAACCAGGTCACGGTCCAACTATACCAACTGACCAACTCACCAATTAACCAGGGCAACTTCCAACTGACCAACTAACCACGGCACTTTCCAACTGACCAACTGAACCACAGTTAAAAGCTACCATTGTTGTCCATGACTACTTCAATCTACCTAACTTTTCTTTATTTTTCTCTCCCTCTCTTTCCTTTACGTTCCCTCTTGCTCTCTCTACTTTCACTCTCTCTTTCTCTCCTTCACTCCCTGTCTCTCTCTCTGAAATTAAAACAAGTTTGCCCTCTGAAGCAGGAAATTACACGCGTCTAGACAGGAAGTAGGTTGGCATTATAGGATCACTCCTGCCTCCTGAGGAACGGAAACACCATTCCGTTTCTGACTCTATAGGTTTCTTCTAGATGGTTGCTCATTCCTACATTTGACCAGAGCCCTGTCTCTTAAGGCTTTCAACATTGGCGCCAGACAAAAGCAAATGAAGGATTGTACCATTACATCTTTTCCAGTGTTAGTGTGTAAGTATGGAGTAATTCTCTCTATTCTAGTGTTTTATCATAATTTTTTATTTAACCAGGTAGGCTAGTTGAGAACAAGTTCTCATTTGCAACCTGGCCAAGATAAAGAATAGCAATTCGACACATGAGAACTTGTTCTCAACTTGCCTACCTGTTTAAATAAAGGTGAAATAAATAAATAAATAAAACATAAAGCACAGCAGTTCGATACGTACAACAACACAGAGTGACACACGGAATAAACAAAACATACATTCAATAATACAGTGGAAAAAATAAAACAAAAAGTCTCTATACAGTGAGTGCAAATGAGGTAAGTTAAGGGAGTTAAGGCAATAAATAAGCCATGGTGGCGAAGTAATTACAATATAGCAATTAAACACTGGAATGGTAGATGTGCAGAAGATGAATGTGCAAGTAGAGATACTGGGGTGCAAAGGAGCAAGATAAATAAATAAATACAGTATGGGGATGAGGTAGATAGATAGGCTGTTTACAGATGGGCTATGTACAGGTGCAGTGATCTGTGAGCTGGTCTGACAGCTGGGGCTCAAAGCTAGTGAGGGAGATTTGAGTCTCCAGCTTCAGTGATGTTTGCAGTTCGTTCCAGTCATTGGCAGCAGAGAACTGGAAGGAAAGGCGACCAAAAAAAGAATTGGCTTTGGGGGTGACCAGTGAGATATACCTGTTGGAGTGCATGCTACGGGTGGGTGCTGCTATGGTGACCAGTGGGCATCGATCGGTTGAATAGCATGCATTTAGTTTTACTTGCATTTAAGAGCAGTTGGAGGCGACGGAAGGAGAGTTGTATGGGATTGACTCTCGTCTGGAGGTTAGTTAACACAGTGTCCAAAGAGGGGCCAGAAGTATACAGAATGCTGTCGTCTGTGTAGAGGTGGATCAGAAAATCACCAGCAGCAAGAGTGACATCATTGATGTATACAGAGAAGAGAGTCGGCCCAAGAATTGAACCCTGCGGAATCCCTATACGGACTGCCAGAGGTCCGGACAACAGGCCCTCCAATTTGACACACTGAACTCTCTCTCTGAGAAGTAGTTGGTGAATCAGGCGAGGCAGTCATTTGAGAAACCAAGGCTGTCTAGTCTGCCAATAAGAATGCGGTGATTGACAGAGTCAAAAGCCTTGGCCAGGTCGATGAATACGATGAATAAAGTAATGCCTCTTATTGATGGCAGTTATGATGTCGTTTTGGACCTTGAGCGTGGCTGAGGTGCACCCATGACCAGCTCGGAAACCAGATTGCATAGCGGAGAAGGTATGGTGGGATTCGAAATGGTCAGTAATCTGCTTGTTAACTTGGCTTCCGAAGACCTTAGAAAGACAGGGCAGGATAGATATAGGTCTGTAACAGTTTTGGTCTAGAGTGTCAGCTTTCCAATCTTTGGGGATCTCAGATGATATGAGTAAGAGGTTGAACAGGCTAGTAATAGGGGTTGCAACAATTTCGGCAGATAATTTTAGAAAGAGGGTCCAGATTGTCTAGCCCGGCTGATTTGTAGGGTTCCATATTTTGCAGCTCTTTCAGAACGTCAGCTATCTGGAATTGGGTGAAGGAGAAATGGTGGGGGCTTTGGCGGGTTGCTGTGGAGGGTGCCGGGCAGTTGACCGGGGTTGGGGTAGCCAGGTGAAAAGCATGGCCAGCCGTAGAGAATGCCTATTGAAATTCTCAATTATAGTGGATTTATCGGTGGGAACACTGTTTCCTAGCCTCAGAGCAGTGGGCAGCTGGGAGGAGGTGCTCTTATTCTACATTGACTTTACAGTGTCCCAGAACTTTTCTGAGTTTGTACTACAGGATGCAAATTTCTGTTTGAAAAAGCTATTCTTAGCTTTCCTAACAGCCTGTGTATAATGGTTTCTAGCTTCCCTGAACAGCTGCATATCACGGGGGCTATTCAATGCTAATGCAGAACGCCACAGGATGTTTTTGTGCTGGTCAAGGGCAGTCAGGTCTGGAGTGAACCAAGGACTATGTGTATTCCTCATTCTACATTGTTTTGAATGGGGCATGCTTTTTAAGATGGCGAAGAAGGCACTTTTAAAGAATTACCAGGCATCATCTACTGACGGGATGAGGTCAATGTCATTCCAGGATACCCCGGCCAGGTTGATGAGAGAGGCTCGCAGAAGTGTTAGGAGTGTTAGTGTGTAAGTATGGAGTAATTCTCTCTATTCTAGTGTTAGTGTGTAAGTATGGAGTAATTCAAATCAAATCATTATTTGTCACATGCGCTGAAGAATACAACCTTACAGTGAAATTACTTACAAGCCCCTAACCAACAATGCAGTTTCAATTAAAAAAATATATATATATAATTTGTGTGTAATTAATAAACAATAAAGAAAAAAAATATATAATAAAGAAATGAAAGAAACCAAGGCAACAGTAAAGTAACAATAGCGAAGCTATATACAGGGGGGTACCGGTACAGAGTCAATGTGCTGGGGCACCGGTTAGTTGAGGTACAGATAGGTAGAGTTATTAAAGTGACTGTGCATAGATAATTAAAAGAGAGTAGCAGCAGCGTAAACGAGGGGAGGGGGGGGCAATGCAATTAGTCTGGGTAGCCAATTGATTAGATGTTCAGGAGTATTATGGCTTGGGGAAGGCGCTGTTAAAAAGCCTCTTGGTCCTAGACTTGGTGCTCCGGTACCGCTTGCAGTGCGGTAGCAGAGAGAACAATCTATGACTAGGGTGGCTGGAGTCTTTGACAAATTTTCGGTCCTTCCTCTGACACCGCCTGGTATAGAGGTCCTGGTTGGTAGGAAGGTTGTTCCGGGTGATGTACCTAGCCGTACGTACTTTCTCTGTAGTGCCTTGCAGTCGAGGGGGCCGAGCAGTTGCCATACCAGGCAGGGATGCAACGGGTTCGGATGCTCTTGATGGCGCAGCTGTAAAACCTTTTGAGGATCTGAGGACCCATGACAAATCTTTTCAGTCTCCTGAGGGGGAATAGTTTTTGTCGTGCCCTTCTCACAACTGTCTTAGTGTGCTTGTTTGTTGGTGATGTGGACGCCAAGGAACTTGAAGCTCTCAACCTGCTCCGTCGATGAGAATGGGGTCATGCTCGGTCCTCCTTTTCCTGTAGTCCACAATCATCTCCTTTGTCTTGATCACGTTGAGGGAGAGGTTGTTGTCCTGGCACCACACGGCCAGGTCTCTGACCGTCGTTGTCGGTGATCAGGCCAATCACTGTTGTGTCATCTGCAAACTTAATGATGGTGCTGGAGTCGTGCCTGGCCATGCATTCATGAGTTAACAGGGAGTACAGGAAGGTACTGAGCACGCACCCCTGAGGGGCCCCTTTGTAGAGGATCAGCGTGGCGGATGTTATTACCTACCCTCGCCACCTGGAAGCGGCCTGTCAGGAAGTCCAGGATCCAGTTGCAGTGGGAGGTGTTTAGTCCCAGGGTCCTTAGCTTAGTGATGAGCTTTGAGGCCACTATGGTGTTGAACGCTGAACTGTAGTCAATGAATAGCATTCTCACGTGGGTGTCCCTTTTCTCCAGGTGGGAAAGGGCAGTTTGGAGTGCAATAGAGACTGCATCATCTGTGGATCTTTTGGGGTGGTATGCAAATTGGAGTGGGTCTAGGATCTCTGGAATAAATAACTATGGCCTCGCAATTTTTTGTTTGTTTTTAGCATCCACACACAACCCACCTGTGATGTTAATAATTTGTTAGATTTATTTTGTGGGGTCTTTTAATTTTGGTTTTAGTGGGTTTTTCCACAGGTTAGAAAGTATGAACCTTGAAAGACTCAAAAATGAAATGTTCTGAAGTATCTATTGTCAGTTTTGTTGGCACACATGTACCTTCTCTTGATAAGTAATTTACTGAAAAACCCGATGTAATCCCGGTGCACAAAATGTTTGAAATATTGTAAATAATGTCTGCGGTACAGGGAAAGAAAAGCGAAAGAAACCCTCACTTAATCTGGTTGACTGACCTCTGTTCTGACTTTCTGGTGAGGCCTGATCACCCTTACTAGAAAGACTGGAGACATTGGGTGTGATTTAAATGGGCTAAGTAAACACTAATGATTAGGTAGAAGTTGATCATTTAGCAATAGTCATATGTGTGAATCGAACCACGAGAAGGAAAGAGGGAGAGCTCTGGACGGTCAGGACGTCACCAGATTGGGTCTGCTAGACGGTCAGGACGTCACTAGATTGGGTCTGCTGGACGGTCAGGACGTCACTAGATTGGGTCTGCTGGACGGTCAGGACGTCACTAGATTGAGTCTGCTGGACGGTCAGGACGTCACCAGATTGAGTCTGCTGGACGGTCAGGACGTCACTAGATTGAGTCTGCTGGACGGTCAGGACGTCACTAGATTGAGTCTGCTGGACGGTCAGGACGTCACCAGATTGAGTCTGCTGGACGGTCAGGACGTCACCAGATTGAGTCTGCTAGACGGTCGGGACGTCACCAGATTGGGTCTGCTGGACGGTCGGGACGTCACCAGATTGGGTCTGCTGGACGGTCAGGACGTCACCAAATTGGGTCTGCTGGACGTCACACCCCCTCTTACCGGCTGAAGTAATGGTGACAATAGCTTTCACTATGGTCCTTCACCTTCTGAAACCTGAGTCCGAGCCAGCAACCTGTTCACAGCATCCAGTAGACTCTATCAGCTGCCTTTTCTCTCAGGAGTGTGACATGAGTCCACGTGGAGTGAGTATGGAGAGAGACCCAGGCCAAACTTCTCTCATGCTGCTGGTAGGAAAAGGGACAAGACATAATGGACCGTAAAGGACAGTGGCTGCTCAGGTGAGAGAAATCAGGACATTATCAAGGGTCAATCCACTTTGAACATGTGCCATTGGAAGGATGAAATGTAAAGCTATCTGAAGAAGAAAATTAAGAAACGCCAAAAGAACGAGTGCCGGGAGGGAGAGGGGTCGTCAACCGTGCCGTAATTGATTTAGGCTGGTCCAAAATGGTTTATTTGGGGTGTCAGGTTGATTGTGGAGGTCTGCACACTGCTAAATCTATAGTAATTTACATTGAGATACTGATCTGTCATTACCACAAATGGGGGCAGTGATGAAAAAGTTAATGCTAGAAATATAAGATGAATATACTGTGTGTCAAAGTAAACCTACATTCTGCCAGTATCAGTGTGTGCTAAGTTGAGGATCTTAAAGTGATAGCATCAACGTGAAGCATTAAGGACTGTGATTCTACATTTGGATTAGACAAATTATCAATAGTTCTAATTCAGTGGCGATTTTAGCATGTAAATCTTGGTGAGGCAACAAAAACATGTATGCATGCCAGTAAAGCCACGAAACAACACAAAACATTAACTGCACTATAATGGCAACAACCGGTGCCCACAAACTGTTAGGGCCTACATAAAACTGTCCCAAAACCAGTCCCAACTTACCACCGCTACACCTGGCTATCAGCAGAGCCTTGTCTGGCAGCAAACGGTTCATTGAGCCTCATTTAACAAACTGACCAACAGACCAACTCACCAACTAACCAGGGCACCTTCCAACTCACCAACTAACCATGGCACCTTCCAACTGACCAACTAACCAGGGCACCTTCCAACTGACCAACTAACCAACTAACCAGGGCACCTTCCAACTGACCAACTAACCAACTAACCAGGGCACCTTCCAACTGACCAACTAACCAACTCATCAGGGCACCTTCCAACTGACCAACTAACCAGGGCACCTTCCAACTCACCAACTTACCAGGGCACCTTCCAACTGACCAACTAACCAACTAACCAGGGCACCTTCCAACTGACCAACTGACCAACTAACCAGGGCACCTGCAAACTGACCAACAGACAGCAAACGGTTCATTGAGCCTCATTTACTGCCTTTAAAAAAACAGCTCATTTGGCCGACACCACATGTGGTTTCCACTGACCGTTGAGCTGTACGAACTATGGCATAAGGGGACGACGAGCGGATAAGAGGCAATCCTTGGGCTCCCGAGTGGCGCGGCAGTCCAAGGCACTGCATCTCAGTGAAAGAGGCGTCACTACAGTCCCTGGTTTGAATCCAGGCTGTATCACATCCGGCTGTGATTCTTACGGTCAGAGTCCGGGTCAGAGTCCGGGAAAGAGCTCGGGACAGAGCCCGGGACAGAGCCCGGGACAGAGCCCGGGACAGAGCCCGGGACCAGAGCCCGGGACCAGAGTCCGGGACAGAGTCCGGGACAGAGCCCGGGACAGAGCCCGGGACCAGAGCCCGGGACCAGAGCCCGGGACCAGAGCCCGGGACCAGAGCCCGGGACAGAGCCCGGGACCAGAGCCCGGGACAGAGCCCGGGACAGAGCCCGGGACCAGAGCACGGGACAGAGCCCGGGACAGAGCCCGGGACAGAGCCCGGGACCAGAGCCCGGGACAGAGCCCGGGACCAGAGCCCGGGACAGAGCCCGGGACAGAGTCCGGGACAGAGCCCGGGACCAGAGCCCGGGACAGAGCCCGGGACGGAGCCCAGCTGTAATGAACACAACGGGAAACAGAGCTGGTTTCAAGCACAGGGCTCAGTAGGTGGTTATTTGTGAAGGACCACAGGAGGAGGCAGGTAGCAGAGTCCAGGGGCAGGCAGAAGGTCATACACAGGAGGAGGCAGGTAGCAGGGTCCAGGGGCAGGCAGAAGGTCATACACAGGAGGAGGCAGGTAGCAGGGTCCAGGGGCAGGCAGAAGGTCATACACAGGAGGAGGCAGGTAGCTGGGTCCAGGAGCAGGCAGAAGGTCATACACAGGAGGAGGCAGGTAGCAGGGTTCAGGGGCAGGCAGAAGGTCATACACAGGGGGTCCAAAAAGGCAACAGTACAGGCAGGGAAAAGGCTAGTAACGTCATCCGGGAGATCAGGCAATGGGTTGATAACAGGAAATCCAAAAACTACAGGCAGGGAATAGGCAAAAGGTGTCGTTAGTGAGGCAGGCAAAAACTATCAAACACTGTAGGGTTTAGTTTACGGGAACCGACAGAGCTACGAATAGAAGTGTGTTACAAAACAAACAATACCTCACAATGATGGGGTGCAAAGAACTGAACTAAATAGTGTGTGATGATGACATACAGGTGTGTGAACAGGTGATCAGAATTCAGGTGATTGGGATCTAGAGAGTGAGCTACGTTCAGGGGATCTACAGTATGTGTTTGAGAGTGTGAGCTGGAAGCAGACATTGCACCGGTGTGTGCTATATATTGATTCACCACTTTGTGTGAAGTAAATATGCTAGGCTGAAGGCTTCCATGCGTCAATAGATAATGTGCTTTTTTATTTTTTGACAATCTGCTGCTGTGCATGTTGTGTATATTGCATAATTTTGCATTAGTGTCACATTGGCGGAAAATGTTGTAATTTCCCAGGTCTTGTCAATTAATTTTTTGGAGAATTGTGAAGTGTACTGGTGTTAATCCCTATTCCAGACTGGTGTTAATCCCTATTCCAGACTGGTGTTAATCACTATTCCAGACTGGTGTTAATCCCTATTCCAGACTGGTGTTAATCCCTATTCCAGACTGGTGTTAATCCCTATTCCAGACTGGTGTTAATCACCATTCCAGACTGGTGTTAATCACCATTCCAGACTGGTGTTAATCCCTATTCCAGACTGGTGTTAATCCCTATTCCAGACTGGTGTTAATCCCTATTCCAGACAGGTGTTAATCCCTATTCCAGACTGGTGTTAATCCCTATTCCAGACTGGTGTTAATCACTATTCCAGACTGGTGTTAATCCCTATTCCAGACTGGTGTTAATCCCTATTCCAGACTGGTGTTAATCACTATTCCAGACTGGTGTTAATCCCTATTCCAGACTGGTGTTAATCCCTATTCCAGACTGGTGTTAATCCCTATTCCAGACTGGTGTTAATCCCTATTCCAGACTGGTGTTAATCCCTATTCCAGACTGGTGTTAATCACTATTCCAGACTGGTGTAAATCCCTATTCCAGACTGGTGTTAATCCCTATTCCAGACTGGTGTTAATCACTATTCCAGACTGGTGTTAATCCCTATTCCAGACTGGTGTTAATCCCTATTGCAGACTGGTGTTAATCCCTATCCCAGACTGCTGTTAATCCCTATTCCAGACTGGTGTTAATCCCAATTACAGACTGGTGTTAATCCCTATTCCAGACTGGGATATGGTGAATTATATGCTCCATCTCAACCCGTCCAGACTGCGGTATAGTCTGTATAGAGGTACGACATTAAAAAAAGAATTTGTCTGAGATGAATTAGTGTGTGTGACTGTGTGTGACTGTGTGTGACTATTGGGGGAAAAAGTGACGTTACTGCTGCAGAATGTGGCTGCTAAAAAGTGAACTAGAAACACAATGTAATGGAACCACATCACCCTGAGAAAAACCATCCCAAAGGGCACCCTATTCCCTATATAGTGCACTACTGTAGACCAGAACCCTATTCCCTATATAGTGCACTACTGTAGACCAGAACCCTATTCCCTATATAGTGCACTACTTTAGACCAGAACCCTATTCCCTATATAGTGCACTACTGTAGACCAGAACCCTATTCCCTATATAGTGCACTACTTTAGACCAGAGCTCTATTCCCTATATAGTGCACTACTTTAGACAGAGAGCCCTATTCCCTATATAGTGCACTAGTTTAGACAGAGAGCCCTATTCCCAATATAGTGAACTACTTTAGACCAGAGCCCTATTCCCTATATAATGCACTACTATAGACGAGATCCCTATTCCCTATACAGTGCACTACATTAGACCAGAGCCCTATTCCCTATGTAGTGCACTACATTAGACCAGAACCATATTCCCTATATAGTGCACTACTATAGACCAGAGCCCTATTCCCGATATAGTGCACTACTTTAGACAGAGAGCCCTATTCCCTATATAGTGCACTACATTAGACCAGAACCCAATTCCCTATATAGTACACTACTTTAGACCAGAGCCCTGTTCCCTATATAGTGCACTACTTTAGACCAGAGCCCTATTCCCTATATAGTACACTACTTTAGACCAGAGCCCTGTTCCCTATATAGTAAACTACTTTAGATCAGAGCCCTATTCCCTATATAGTGCACTACTTTAGACCAGAGCCCTATTCCCTATATAGTGCACTACTTTAGACCAGAGCCCTATTCCCTATATAGTGCACTACATTCGACCAGAGCCCTATTCCCTATATAGTGCACTACTTTAGACCAGAGCCCTATTCCCTATGTAGTGCACTACATTAGACCAGAACCATATTCCCTATATAGTGCACTACTATAGACCAGAGCCCTATTCCCGATATAGTGCACTACTTTAGACAGAGAGCCCTATTCCCTATATAGTGCACTACATTAGACCAGAACCCAATTCCCTATATAGTACACTACTTTAGACCAGAGCCCTGTTCCCTATATAGTGCACTACTTTAGACCAGAGCCCTATTCCCTATATAGTACACTACTTTAGACCAGAGCCCTTTCCCTATATAGTAAACTACTTTAGATCAGAGCCCTATTCCCTATATAGTGCACTACTTTAGACCAGAGCCCTATTCCCTATATAGTGCACTACTTTAGACCAGAGCCCTATTCCCTATATAGTGCACTACATTAGACCAGGGCCCTATTCCCTATATAGTGCACTACATTAGACCAGAACCCTATTCCCTATGTAGTGCACTACATTAGACCAGAACCATATTCCCTATATAGTGCACTACTTTAGACCAGAGCCCTATTCCCGATATAGTGCACTACTTTAGACCAGAGAGCCCTATTCCCTATATAGTGCACTACATTAGACCAGAACCCAATTCCCTATATAGTACACTACTTTAGACCAGAGCCCTATTCCCTATATAGTGCACTACTTTAGACCAGAGCCCTATTCCCTATATAGTACACTACTTTAGACCAGGGCCCTATTCCCTATATAGTACACTACATTAGACCAGAACCCTATTCCCTATCTAGTACACTACTTTAGACTAGAGCCCTATTCCCTATACAGTGCACTACTTTAGACCAGAGCCCTATTCCCTATATAGTGCACTACTTTAGACCAGAGCCCTATTCCCTATATAGTGCACTACATTAGACCAGAGCCCAATTCCCTCTATAGTGCACTACTTTAGACCAGAGCCCTATTCCCTATATAGTGTACTACTTTAGACCAGAGCCCAATTCCCTATATAGTGCACTAATTTAGACCAGAGCCCTCTTCCCTATATAGTGCACTACATTAGACCAGAGCCCTATTCCCTATGTAGTGCACTACATTAGACCAGAGCCATATTCCCTATATAATGCACTACTATAGACCAGAGCCCTATCCCCTATATAGTGCATTACATTAGACCAGAGCCCTATTCCCTATATAGTGCACTACTTTAGACCAGAGCCCTATTCCCTATATAGTACACTACATTAGACCAGAGCCCTATTCCCTATATAGTGCACTACTTTAGACCAGAGCCCTATTCCCTATATAGTGCACAACTATAGACCAGAGCCCTATTCCCTATATAGTGCACTACTTTAGACCAGGGCCCTATTCCCTATATAGTACACTACATTAGACCCGAACCCTATTCCCTATATAGTGCACTACTTTAGACACAGAGCCCTATTCCCTATATAGTGCACTACATTAGACCAGAGCCCTAACCCCATATAGTGCACTACTTTAGACCAGAGCCCTATTCCCTATATAGTGCACTACTTTAGACCAGAGCCCTATTCCCTATATAGTGCACTACTTAGACCAGAGCCCTATTCCCTATATAGTGCACTACATTAGACCAGAGCCCTATTCCCTATATAGTGCACTACTTTAGACCAGAACCCTATTCCCTATATAGTGCACTACTTTAGACCAGAGCCCTATTCCCTATATAGTGCACTACTTTAGACCAGAGCCCTATTCCCTATATAGTGCACTACATTAGACCAGAGCCCTATTCCCTATATAGTGCACTACTTTAGACCAGAGCCCTATTCCCTATATAGTGCTCTACTTTAGACCAGAGTCATATTCCCTATATAGTGCACTATTTAGACCAGAGCCCTATTCCCTATGTAGTGCACTACTTTAGACCAGAGCCCTATTCCCTATATAGTGCACTACATTAGACCAGAGCCCTATTCCCTATATAGTGCACTACTTTAGACCAGAGCCCTATTCCCTATATAGTGCACTACTTTAGACCAGAGCCCTATTCCCTATATAGTGCACTAATTTAGACCAGAGCCCTATTCCCTATATAGTGCACTACATTAGACCAGAGCCCTATTCCCTATATAGTGCACTACTTTAGACCAGAGCCCTATCCCCTATATAGTGCACTACATTAGACCAGAACCTTATTCCCTATCTAGTACACTACTTTAGACCAGAGCCCTATTCCCTATATAGTGCACTACTTTAGACCAGAGCCCTATTCCCTATGTAGTGCACTACTTTAGACCAGAGCCCTATTCCCTATATAGTGCACTACTTTAGACCAGAGCCCTATTCCCTATATAGTGCACTACATTAGACCAGAGCCCTATTCCCTATATAGTGCACTACATTAGACCAGAGCCCTATTCCCTATATAGTGCACTACATTAGACCAGAGCCCTATTCCCTATATAGTGCACTACATTAGACCAGAGCCCTATTCCTATATAGTGCACTACTATAGACCAGAGCCCTAACCCCATGTAGTGCACTACATTAGACCAGAGCCCTATTCCCTATATAGTGCACTACATTAGACCAGAGCCCTATTCCCTATATAGTGCACTACTTTAGACCAGAACCCTATTCCCTATATAGTGCACTACATTAGACCAGAACCCTATTCCCTATATAGTGCACTACTTTAGACCAGAGCCCCATTCCCTATATAGTGCACTACTTTAGACCAGAACCCTATTCCCTATATAGTGCACTACTTTAGACCAGAGCCCTATTCCCTATATAGTGCACTACTTTAGACCAGAGCCCTATTCCCTATATAGTGCACTACTTTAGACCAGAGCCCTATTCCCTATATAGTGCACTACTTTAGACCAGAGCCCTATCCCCTATATAGTGCACTACATTAGACCAGAACCCTATTCCCTATCTAGTACACTACTTTAGACCAGAGTCATATTCCCTATATAGTGCACTATTTAGACCAGAGCCCTATTCCCTATGTAGTGCACTACTTTAGACCAGAGCTCTATTCCCTATATAGTGCACTGCTATAGACCAGAGCCCTATTCCCTATATAGTGCACTACATTAGACCAGAGCCCTATTCCCTATGTAGTGCACTACATTAGACCAGAGCCCTATTCCCTATATAGTGCACTACATTAGACCAGAGCCCTAACCCTATGTAGTGCACTACATTAGACCAGAGCCCTATTCCTATATAGTGCACTACTATAGACCAGAGCCCTAAACCCATGTAGTGCACTACATTAGACCAGAGCCCTATTCCCTATATAGTGCACTACATTAGACCAGAGCCCTATTCCCTATATAGTGCACTACTTTAGACCAGAACCCTATTCCCTATATAGTGCACTACTTTAGACCAGAACCCAATTCCCTATATAGTGCACTACTTTAGACCAGAGCCCTATTCCCTATATAGTGCACTACTTTAGACCAGAGCCCTAACCCTATATAGTGCACTACATTAGACCAGAGCCCTATTCCCTATATAGTGCACTACTTTAGACCAGAGCCCTATTCCCTATATAGTGCACTACTTTAGACCAGAGCCCTATTCCCTATATAGTGCACTACTTTAGACCAGAGCCCTATTCCCTATGTAGTGCACTACTTTAGACCAGAGCCCTATTCCCTATATAGTGCACTACTATAGACCAGAGCCCTATTCCCTATATAGTGCACTACATTAGACCAGAGCCCTATTCCCTATATAGTGCACTACATTAGACCAGAGCCCTAACCCTATGTAGTGCACTACATTAGACCAGAGCCCTATTCCCTATATAGTGCACTACTATAGACCAGAGCCCTATCCCTATGTAGTGCACTACTATAGACCAGAGCCCTAACCCTATGTAGTGCACTACTATAGACCAGAGCCCTAACCCTATGTAGTGCACTACTTTAGACCAGAGCCCTATTCCCTATATAGTGCACTACTATAGACCAGAGCCCTATTCCCTATGTAGTGCACTACTTTAGACCAGAGCCCTATTCCCTATATAGTGCACTACTATAGACCAGAGCCCTAACCCTATGTAGTGCACTACATTAGACCAGAGCCCTATTCCCTATATAGTGCACTACATTAGACCAGAGCCCTAACCCTATGTAGTGCACTACATTAGACCAGAGCCCTATTCCCTATATAGTGCACTACATTAGACCAGAGCCCTAACCCTATGTAGTGCACTACATTAGACCAGAGCCCTAACCCTATATAGTGCACTACTATAGACCAGAGCCCTAACCCCATGTAGTGCACTACATTAGACCAGAGCCCTATTCCCCCTATGTAGTGCACTACATATAGACCAGAGCCCTAACCCTATATAGTGCACTACATTAGACCAGAGCCCTATTCCCTATATAGTGCACTACATTAGACCAGAGCCCTATCCCTATATAGTGCACTACATTAGACCAGAGCCCTATTCCTATGTAGTGCACTACATTAGACCAGAGCCCTAACCCTATGTAGTGCACTACATTAGACCAGAGCCCTAACCCTATATAGTGCACTACATTAGACCAGAGCCCTAACCCTATGTAGTGCACTACATTAGACCAGAGCCCTAACCCTATATAGTGCACTACATTAGACCAGAGCCCTAACCCTATGTAGTGCACTACTATAGACCAGAGCCCTATTCCCTATATAGTGCACTACTATAGACCAGAGCCCTATCCCTATGTAGTGCACTACTATAGACCAGAGCCCTAACCCCATGTAGTGCACTACTATAGACCAGAGCCCTATTCCCTATATAGTGCACTACTATAGACCAGAGCCCTAACCCTATGTAGTGCACTACATTAGACCAGAGCCCTATTCCCTATATAGTGCACTACATTAGACCAGAGCCCTAACCCTATGTAGTGCACTACATTAGACCAGAGCCCTATTCCCTATATAGTGCACTACTATAGACCAGAGCCCTATCCCTATGTAGTGCACTACTATAGACCAGAGCCCTAACCCTATGTAGTGCACTACATTAGACCAGAGCCCTAACCCTATGTAGTGCACTACTATAGACCAGAGCCCTAACCCTATGTAGTGCACTACATTAGACCAGAGCCCTAACCCTATGTAGTGCACTACATTAGACCAGAGCCCTAACCCTATGTAGTGCACTACATTAGACCAGAGCCCTAACCCTATGTAGTGCACTACATTAGACCAGAGCCCTAACCCTATGTAGTGCACTACATTAGACCAGAGCCCTAACCCTATGTAGTGCACTACTATAGACCAGAGCCCTAACCCTATGTAGTGCACTACATTAGACCAGAGCCCTAACCCTATGTAGTGCACTACTATAGACCAGAGCCCTAACCCTATGTAGTGCACTACATTAGACCAGAGCCCTAATCCTATGTAGTGCACTACTATAGACCAGAGCCCTAACCCTATGTAGTGCACTACATTAGACCAGAGCCCTATTCCCTATATAGTGCACTACATTAGACCAGAGCCCTAACCCTATGTAGTGCACTACATTAGACCAGAGCCCTAACCCTATGTAGTGCACTACATTAGACCAGAGCCCTATTCCCTATATAGTGCACTACTATAGACCAGAGCCCTAACCCTATGTAGTGCACTACATTAGACCAGAGCCCTAACCCTATGTAGTGCACTACATTAGACCAGAGCCCTAACCCTATGTAGTGCACTACATTAGACCAGAGCCCTAACCCTATGTAGTGCACTACATTAGACCAGAGCCCTAACCCTATGTAGTGCACTACATTAGACCAGAGCCCTAACCCTATGTAGTGCACTACATATAGACCAGAGCCCTAACCCTATGTAGTGCACTACATAGACCAGAGCCCTAACCCTATGTAGTGCACTACATTAGACCAGAGCCCCCATAGACAAAGCAAGTGCACTACATTAGACCAGAGCCCTAACCAGGAAATAGAAATATAGTGCACTACATTAGACCAGAGCCCTAACCCTCACATGTAGACAGAACTTTACAGATAATTAAATAGACCAGACAAAAGCCCTATTCCTATATAGTGCACTACATTAGACCAGAGCCCTGAAAGTCACCTAGTAAAATACTACTTGAGACCAGAGCCCAACCCTAGTTTGTCAAGTCACTACATTAGACCTGAGCCCTATTCCCACCCTCCTGATAGTGACACTACATAGACCAGAGCCCTAACCCTCTAGTGCACTTGACCTATAGACCAGAGCCCTATTCCTAATAAATAGTGCACTCAACACATTAGACCAGAGCCCTAACCCTATGTAGTGCACTACATTAGACCAGAGCCCTATTCCTATATAGTGCACTACATTAGACCAGAGCCCCCATAGACAAAGCAAGGCGCAGGCTGAGAATAGGGTCTAATGTCAGACAACCTTCATAACGACAGGAAATAGAAATAGGGGAGGTTGTCATACACAACCAGTTAGCTCGGCCAACCAACGGACTCACACGAATACAGACAGAACTTTACAGATAATTAAATATGTGTTACTCGTGAGACAAAAGTACCAATTGTCGAACTTGAGTGAAAGTAAAAGATACCTTAATAGAAAATGACTCAAGTAAAAGTGAAAGTCACCCAGTAAAATACTACTTGAGTAAAAGTATACAAGCTCAGGTTTAAACAGTTTGTCAAGTCAACAACAGGTTTTGGAGGAGAACAGACTTTTCCCACCCTCCTGATTTTGACCCTGTCAAGACTCTGAGCCAGCCTGCCTGACCACTCTGCCTGCCTTGACCTGTCGTTTGCCTGCCCCTGTTGCTGTAATAAACATTGTTACTTCAACACATTCTGCATTTGGGTCTTACCTGAAACGTGAGGAGACGAACTGGCCATGAATGACCCTGCAGACTTGAACCAGCTCAGGCAAGAGACCATCTCCTCCCAGGAGAGAAGCCTCCATTGGTAGGCACAAGGAAGAGACAACAACAGGTAAACAGGAGGAGAAGGGATCCAGGATGAGGAGAACAGACAACAACAGGTAAACAGGAGGATTGAGAGGTAAACAGGAGGAGAAGAGACAACAACAGGTAAACAGGAGGAGAAGAGACAACAACAGGTAAACAGGAGGAGAAGAGAACAACAGGTAAACAGGAGGAGAAGAGACAACAACAGGTAAACAGGAGGAGAAGAGAACAACAGGTAAACAGGAGGAGAACAGACAACAACAGGTAAACAGGAGGAGAACAGACAACAACAGGTAAACAGGAGGAGAACAGACAACAACAGGTAAACAGGAGGAGAAGAGACAACAACAGGTAAACAGGAGGAGAAGAGACAACAACAGGTAAACAGGAGGAGAACAGACAACAACAGGTAAACAGGAGGAGAAGAGACAACAACAGGTAAACAGGAGGAGAACAGACAACAACAGGTAAACAGGAGGAGAAGAGACAACAACAGGTAAACAGGAGGAGAAGAGACAACAACAGGTAAACAGGAGGAGAACAGACAACAACAGGTAAACAGGAGGAGAAGAGACAACAACAGGTAAACAGGAGGAGAAGAGACAACAACAGGTAAACAGGAGGAGGAGGTAAACAGGAGGAGAACAGACAACAACAGGTAAACAGGAGGAGAAGAGACAACAACAGGTAAACAGGAGGAGAAGAGACAACAACAGGTAAACAGGAGGAGAACAGACAACAACAGGTAAACAGGAGGAGAACAGACAACAACAGGTAAACAGGAGGAGAACAGACAACAACAGGTAAACAGGAGGAGAAGAGACAACAACAGGTAAACAGGAGGAGAAGAGACAACAACAGGTAAACAGGAGGAGAACAGACAACAACAGGTAAACAGGAGGAGAAGAGACAACAACAGGTAAACAGGAGGAGAACAGACAACAACAGGTAAACAGGAGGAGAAGAGACAACAACAGGTAAACAGGAGGAGAACAGACAACAACAGGTAAACAGGAGGAGAACAGACAACAACAGGTAAACAGGAGGAGAAGAGACAACAACAGGTAAACAGGAGGAGAACAGACAACAACAGGTAAACAGGAGGAGAACAGACAACAACAGGTAAACAGGAGGAGAAGAGACAACAACAGGTAAACAGGAGGAGAAGAGACAACAACAGGTAAACAGGAGGAGAAGAGACAACAACAGGTAAACAGGAGGAGAACAGACAACAACAGGTAAACAGGAGGAGAAGAGACAACAACAGGTAAACAGGAGGAGAAGAGACAACAGCAGGTAAACAGGAGGAGAACAGACAACAACAGGTAAACAGGAGGAGAACAGACAACAACAGGTAAACAGGAGGAGAACAGACAACAACAGGTGTGGTGTCCCAGGTCGTCGCCCCTGGATCGCTGTATAATCCGTGGTTGTTGGATGCGAGGGCCGGGTTGTTTTTAAGGAAGTTGGTCAAATTGATCACTGATGATTGTCTCGCGATCAGCTAACAGTTGTGTATAGGGTTATGCCTGTGTAAAATAGGTTGAAACATGTTTTAAAGTCTATAAAGTGAATTAAGTCCACACACACACAGGAACTGTCTGGTTTAGACGTACTATGGTCCTTTGTAGCTCAGATGGTGGAGCATGGCGCTTGTCACATAAAATGTATGCACCCATGACTGAGTCGCTTGGATAAAAACGTTTGCTAAACGGCACATGTAATATCCGCCATGTCTCTTTCCTCTCTATCCATTACTAGGACCATGAGCCATTTTCTTTAGTATCCTATATCTTTGGTTATCGGTCCTTTGAGGTCAAAGAAATCCCTAAAAACTGTTATTCACCATCAATGACTGTGGGACAACCGTACAACTCTTATAAAATGGTGTGTGATGTTGGGGTGGCAATGGGTGGCCCAGCCTCTCTCTCCCTGGGGAAAAAAACATGGCGACGCGTCCACAGAAGATAAATATTGACTTAGAGACCTGTAATCACATTCACACATGACAGAATGGAAATAAACAGCAACATGTGCCCCGTCTCCTCCGTGTGCCTCCGACTCACACCACAGCTGAGGATTCTGGGAGAACCAACTGCCATGGGCCACCTGAGGGATAATCTAGTAATGGGCCACTGACGACATCAGAGCTAAGAGCTGGAGAACAGAGAAAATAGTGTTGGCATATACTGTAGTAGAGTTGGTAGCAGGAGAACATAGAGTGGGAAAATAGTGTTGGCATATACTGTAGTAGAGTTGGTAGCAGGATAATAATGTAGTGGAGTTGGGAGCAGGAGAATACCATAGTAGAGTTGGGAGAAGGAGAATACCGTAGTAGAGTTGGGAGAAGGAGAATACCATAGTAGAGTTGGGAGAAGGAGAAAACCATAGTAGAGTTGGGAGCAGGAGAATACCATAGTAGAGTTGGGAGCAGGAGAATACCATAGTAGAGTTGGGAGCAGGAGAATACCATAGTAGAGTTGGGAGCAGGAGAATACCATAGTAGAGTTGGGAGCAGGAGAATACCATAGTAGAGTTGGGAGCAGGAGAATACCATAATAGAGTTGGGAGCAGGAGAATACCATAGTAGAGTTGGGATCAGGAGAATACCAAAGCAGTAGATGGAGTGAAAGCAGGAGAATAATAGTAGAGTTGGGAGCAGGAGAATAATCATAGTAGAGTGGGGAGCAGGAGATATCATAGTAGAGTTGGGAGCTGGAAAAGTGGTCTAGTGGAATGGAGAGAGGAGAATACCTGAGGAGTAGAGTTGGGAGCAGGACTGAGTAACAGACCACATGAGAACTAAGCATGAGAATACATAGTAGAGTTGGAGAGCAGGAGAATACCATGTAGAACTAAGAGGAGAATACCATACTAGAGTTGGGACCACATGAGAACTAAGACCATAATAGAGTTGGTAGCATGAGACCACATAATAGAGTTGAAGCAGGAGAATACTACTGAGTAACAGACCACATGAGAACTAAGACCAGAATACTAGTTGGTAACAGACCACATGTAGAGAACTAAGACCAGAATACTATTGGTAGGAGAATACCATAGAGAGTTAAGACCAGAATACTACTGGTAACAGACCACATGAGAACTAAGATAGAAGAGTTGGGTAACAGACCACATGAGAGTTGGGAGACCAGAATACTAGAGTTGGTAACAGAATACATGAGAGTTAAGACCAGAATACTACTGGTAGACAGACCACATGATAATAACTAAGAGAATACATAGTAGGTAACAGACCACATGAGAGTTGGGAGAGGAGAATACTACTAGTAACAGACCACATGGGAGAGAACTATAGTAGAGTTACATAATAGAGTTGGGAGAGTAAAGACCACATGAGAGTTAGAGGAGAATACATACTAGAGTAAGGAGACCACATAGAGTTAAGAGGAGAATACCATACTAGAGTAACAGGAGAATACCACATAGAGTTGGGAGAGGAGAATACTATGGTAACAGACCACATGAGAACTAAGACCAGAATAGAGTTGGGTAAGGAGACCACATGTAGAGTTAAGAGGAGAATACTACATAACAGAGACATGAGAACTAAGACCAGGAGAATAATATACTAGAGTAACAGACCACATGAGAACTAAGACAGGAGAATACTACTAGAGTTAAGGAGAATACCATAGTAGAGTTGGGAGCAGGAGAATACATACTAGAGTTAAGGAGACCACATAGAACTAAGACCAGAATACTACTAGAGTAACAGACCAGGAGAATAATATAGAGTTGAAAGGAGAAGACCAGAATACTACTGAGTTGGGAGCAGACCACATGAGAATAGTAAGAGTTGGGAATAAGGACTGGTAACAGACCACATGAGAGTAAGACCAGAAGAATACTGGTAACAGACCACATGAGAACAAAGACCAGAATACTACTGGTAACAGACCACATGAGAACTAAGACCAGAATACTACTGGTAACAGACCACATGAGAACTAAGACCAGAATACTACTGGTAACAGACCACATGAGAACTAAGACCAGAATACTACTGGTAACAGACCACATGAGAACTAAGACCAGAATACTACTGGTAACAGACCACATGAGAACATAAGACCAGAATACTACTGGTAACAGACCACATGAGAACTAAGACCAGAATACTACTGGTAACAGACCACATGAGAACTAAGACCAGAATACTACTGGTAACAGACCACATGAGAACTAAGACCAGAATACTACTGAATCCTGACGACATGAGAACTAAGCCCAGAATACTACACTAACAGACCACATGAGAACTAAGACCAGAATACTACTGGTAACAGACCACATGAGAACTAAGACCAGAATACTACTGGTAACAGACCACATGAGAACTAAGACCAGAATACTACTGGTAACAGACCACATGAGAACTAAGACCAGAATACTACTGGTAACAGACCACATGAGAACTAAGACCAGAATACTACTGGTAACAGACCACATGAGAACTAAGACCAGAATACTACTGGTAACAGACCACATGAGAACTAAGACCAGAATACTACTGGTAACAGACCACATGAGAATAAGACCAGAATACTACTGGTAACAGACCACATGAGAACTAAGACCAGAATACTACTGGTAACAGACCACATGAGAACTAAGACCAGAATACTACTGGTAACAGACCACATGAGAACTAAGACCAGAATACTACTGGTAACAGACCACATGAGAACTAAGACCAGAATACTACTGGTAACAGACCACATGAGAACTAAGACCAGAATACTACTGGTAACAGACCACATGAGAACTAAGACCAGAATACTACTGGTAACAGACCACATGAGAACTAAGACCAGAATACTACTGGTAACAGACCACATGAGAACTAAGACCAGAATACCCTGGTAACAGACCACATGAGAACTAAGACCAGAATACTACTGGTCAACACAGTCCACATGAGAGTAACTAAGACCACATGAGAACTAACACTAGTCCACTATGTAGGGAATACTACTGGTAACAGACCACATGAGAACTAAGACTGGTCAGAATACTACTGGTAACAGACCACATGAGAACTAAGACCAGAATACTACTGGTAACAGACCACATGAGAACTAAGACCAGAATACTACTGGTAACAGACCACATGAGAACTAAGACCAGAATACTACTGGTAACAGACCACATGAGAACTACCAGTCCACTACCAGAATACTACTGGTAACAGACCACATGAGAACTAAGACCAGAATACTACTGGTAACAGACCACATGAGAACTAAGACCAGAATACTACTGGTAACAGACCACATGAGAACTAAGACCAGAATACTACTGGTAACAGACCACATGAGAATAAGACCAGAATACTACTGGTAACAGACCACATGAGAACATAGACCAGAATACTACTGGTAACAGACCACATGAGAACATAGGACCAGAATACTACTGGTAACAGACCTAGTCCACATGAGAAGTATAGACCAGAATACTACTGGTAACAGACCACATGAGAACTAAGACCAGAATACTACTGGTAACAGACCACATGAGAAGGGAATAAGACCAGAATACTACTGGTAACAGACCACATGAGAACTAAGACCAGAATACTACTGGTAACAGACCACATGAGAACTAAGACCAGAATACTACTGGTAACAGACCACATGAGAATAAGACCAGAATACCCTGGTAACAGACCACATGAGAACTAAGACCAGAATACTACTGGTAACAGACCACATGAGAATAAGACCAGAATACTACTGGTACACAGACCACATGAGAACTAAGACCAGAATACTACTGGTAACAGACCACATGAGAACTAAGACCAGAATACTACTGGTAACAGACCACATGAGAACTAAGACCAGAATAGGGTTCTATGGGGCTACTGGTAACAGACCACATGAGAACTAAGACCAGAATACTACTGGTAACAGACCACATGAGAACTAAGACCAGAATACTACTGGTAACAGACCACATGAGAAATAAGACCAGAATACTACTGGTAACAGACCACATGAGAACTAAGACCAGAATACTACTGGTAACAGACCACATGAGAACTAAGACCAGAATACTACTGGTCAAACAGACCACTATGAGAACTAAGACCAGAATACTACTGGTAACAGACCACATGAGGGAATAAGACCAGAATACTACTAGTAACAGACCACATGGGAACTAAGACCAGAATACTACTGGTAACAGACCACATGAGAACTAAGACCAGAATACTACTGGTAACAGACCACATGAGAACTAAGACCAGAATACTACTGGTCAACAGACCACATGAGAACTAAGACCAGAATACTACTGGTAACAGACCACATGAGAACTAAGACCAGAATACTACTGGTAACAGACCACATGAGAACTAAGACCAGAATACTCCACTATGTAGGGAATAACAGAGGGCCCTGGTCAACACTGAGTCCACTATGTAGAATAGGGTACTGGTAACAGACCACATGAGAACTAAGACTAGAATACTACTGGTAACAGACCACATGAGAACTAAGACAGAATACTACTGGTAACAGACCACATGAGAACTAAGAACAGAATACTACTGGTAACAGACCACATGAGAACTAAGACCAGAATACTACTGGTAACAGACCACATGAGAACTAAGACCAGAATACTACTGGTAACAGACCACATGAGAACTAAGACCAGAATACCCTGGTCAACAGACCACATGAGAACTAAGGCCCAGAATACTACTGGTAACAGACCACATGAGAACTAAGACCAGAATGGGCCCTGGTAACAGACCACATGAGAACTAAGACCAGAATACTACTGGTAACAGACCACATGAGAACTAAGACCAGAATACTACTGGTAACAGACCACATGAGAATAAGACCAGAATACTACTGGTAACAGACCACATGAGAACTAAGACCAGAATAGGGCCCTGGTAACAGACCACATGAGAACTAAGACCAGAATACTACTGGTAACAGACCACATGAGAACTAAGACCAGAATACTACTGGTAACAGACCACATGAGAACTAAGACCAGAATACTACTGGTAACAGACCACATGAGAACTAAGACCAGAATACTACTGGTAACAGACCACATGAGAACTAAGACCAGAATACTACTGGTAACAGACCACATGAGAACTAAGACCAGAATACTACTGGTAACAGACCACATGAGAACTAAGACCAGAATACTACTGGTAACAGACCACATGAGAACTAAGACCAGAATACTACTGGTAACAGACCACATGAGAACTAAGACCAGAATACTACTGGTAACAGACCACATGAGAACTAAGACCAGAATACTACTGGTAACAGACCACATGAGAACTAAGACCAGAATAGGGCCCTGGTAACAGACCACATGAGAACTAAGACTAGAATACTACTGGTAACAGACCACATGAGAACTAAGACCAGAATACTACTGGTAACAGACCACATGAGAACTAAGACCAGAATACTACTGGTAACAGACCACATGAGAACTAAGACCAGAATACTACTGGTAACAGACCACATGAGAACTAAGACCAGAATACTACTGGTAACAGACCACATGAGAACATAGACCAGAATACTACTGGTAACAGACCACATGAGAACTACGACCAGAATACTACTGGTAACAGACCACATGAGAACTAAGACCAGAATACTACTGGTAACAGACCACATGAGAACTAAGACCAGAATACTACTGGTAACAGACCACATGAGAACTAAGAACAGAATACTACTGGTAACAGACCACATGAGAACATAGACCAGAATACTACTGGTAACAGACCACATGAGAACTAAGACCAGAATACTACTGGTAACAGACCACATGAGAACTAAGACCAGAATACTACTGGTAACAGACCACATGAGAACTAAGACCAGAATACTACTGGTAACAGACCACATGAGAACTAAGACCAGAATACTACTGGTAACAGACCACATGAGAACAGACCAGAATACTACTGGTAACAGACCACATGAGAACTACGACCAGAATACTACTGGTAACAGTCAACACTCAGTCCACTACACACATGAGAACTAAGACCAGAATACTACTGGTAACAGACCACATGAGAACTAAGACCAGAATACTACTGGTAACAGACCACATGAGAACTAAGACCAGAATACTACTGGTAACAGACCACATGAGAACTAAGACCAGAATACTACTGGTAACAGACCACATGAGAACTAAGACCAGAATACTACTGGTAACAGACCACATGAGAACTAAGACCAGAATACTACTGGTAACAGACCACATGAGAACTAAGACCAGAATACTACTGGTAACAGACCACATGAGAACTAAGACCAGAATACTACTGGTAACAGACCACATGAGAACAAAGACCAGAATACTACTGGTAACAGACCACATGAGAACTAAGACCAGAATACTACTGGTAACAGACCACATGAGAACATAGACCAGAATACCCCTGGTAACAGACCACATGAGAACTACGACCAGAATACTACTGGTAACAGACCACATGAGAACTAAGACCAGAATACTACTGGTAACAGACCACATGAGAACTAAGACCAGAATACTGGTCAAACAGACCACATGAGAACTAAGACCAGAATACTACTGGTAACAGACCACATGAGAACTAAGACCAGAATACTACTGGTAACAGACCACATGAGAACTAAGACCAGAATACTACTGGTAACAGACCACATGAGAACTAAGACCAGAATACTATTGGTAACAGACCACATGAGAACTAAGACCAGAATACTACTGGTAACAGACCACATGAGAACTAAGACCAGAATACTACTGAATCCTGCTGCGACTTATTGTAGAGCTTTTCTATGGGCCCTGGTCAACACTAGTCCACTACGTAGGGAATAGGGTTCTATAGGGCCCTGGTCAACACTAGTCCACTACGTAGGGAATAGGGTTCTATAGGGCCCTGGTCAACACTAGTCCACTACGTTGGGAATAGGGTTCTATAGGGCCCTGGTCAACACTAGTCCACTATGTAGGGAATAGGGTTCTATAGGGCCCTGGTCAACACTAGTCCACTATGTAGGGAATAGGGTTCTATAGGGCCCTGGTCAACACTAGTCCACTATGTAGGGAATAGGGTTCTATAGGGCCCTGGTCAACACTAGTCCACTATGTAGGGAATAGGGTTCTATAGGGCCCTGGTCAACACTAGTCCACTATGTAGGGAATAGGGTTCTATAGGGCCCTGGTCAACACTAGTCCACTACGTAGGGAATAGGGTTCTATAGGGCCCTGGTCAACACTAGTCCACTATGTAGGGAATAGGGTTCTATAGGGCCCTGGTCAACACTAGTCCACTATGTAGGGAATAGGGTTCTATAGGGCCCTGGTCAACACTAGTCCACTATGTAGGGAATAGGGTTCTATAGGGCCCTGGTCAACACTAGTCCACTACGTAGGGAATAGGGTCCTATAGGGCCCTGGTCAACACTAGTCCACTACGTAGGGAATAGGGTCCTATAGGGCCCTGGTCAACACTAGTCCACTACGTTGGGAATAGGGTTCTATAGGGCCCTGGTCAACACTAGTCCACTATGTAGGGAATAGGGTTCTATAGGGCCCTGGTCAACACTAGTCCACTACGTAGGGAATAGGGTCCTATAGGGCCCTGGTCAACACTAGTCCACTATGTAGGGAATAGGGTCTATAGGGCCCTGGTCAACACTAGTCCACTATGTAGGGAATAGGGTCTATAGGGCCCTGGTCAACACTAGTCCACTACGTAGGGAATAGGGTCCTATAGGGCCCTGGTCAACACTAGTCCACTACGTAGGGAATAGGGTCCTATAGGGCCCTGGTCAACACTAGTCCACTACGTAGGGAATAGGGTTCTATTGGGCCCTGGTCAACACTAGTCCACTACGTAGGGAATAGGGTTCTATAGGGCCCTGGTCAACACTAGTCCACTACGTAGGGAATAGGGTCCTATAGGGCCCTGGTCAGTTTACAGTCTTGGATCGTATTGTATCCCATTTACAGTTTCAGTACATTCCCTCTGATCAAAGACACTGCTGGCAACATCTGGAAAGCTGCTTTAAGGAGTGTGTCAAATAGGGGAGTAACACATGGATCCAGAAAATGGAGTGCCGAGTCCCCCCCCTATCCAGTCTAGGCCGGGTCCAGCCGGTCTCTATGGGCTATTCATCTGCTATGGAAGCTGTAGCACATAGTTGGCTTCACTACACAGACCTGCAGATAGCAGCTCCACTGGCGCCAAACAGCAATGACAGATCGTTGAACTGGCACCGCACCCTGCACACAGCAGCCTGATACAGCAGCCTGACACACAGCAGCCTGATACAGCAGCCTGACACACAGCAGCCTGACACACAGCAGCCTGACACACAGCAGTCTGACACACAGCAGCCTGATACAGCAGCCTGACACACAGCAGTCTGGCACACAGCAGTCTGGCACACAGCAGCCTGACACACAGCAGTCTGACACACAGCAGCCTGATACAGCAGCCTGACACACAGCAGTCTGGCACACAGCAGTCTGACACACAGCAGCCTGACACACAGCAGTCTGACACACAGCAGCCTGACACACAGCAGTCTGACACACAGCAGCCTGACACACAGCAGCCTGACACACAGCACCCTGACACACAGCAGCCTGACACACAGCAGCCTGACACACAGCACCCTGACACACAGCAGTCTGACACACAGCAGCCTGACACACAGCAGCCTGACACACAGCAGCCTGACACACAGCAGCCTGACACACAGCAGTCTGACACACAGCAGCCTGACACACAGCAGCCTGACACACAGCAGCCTGACACACAGCAGTCTGACACACAGCAGTCTGACACACAGCAGCCTGACACACAGCAGCCTGACACACAGCAGTCTGACACACAGCAGCCTGATACAGCAGCCTGACACACAGCAGTCTGGCACACAGCAGTCTGACACACAGCAGCCTGACACACAGCAGCCTGACACACAGCAGTCTGACACACAGCAGCCTGATACAGCAGCCTGACACACAGCAGTCTGACACACAGCAGTCTGACACACAGCAGCCTGACACACAGCAGCCTGACACACAGCAGCCTGACACACAGCAGCCTGACACACAGCCTGACACACAGCAGCCTGACACACAGCAGCCTGACACACAGCAGCCTGACACACAGCAGCCTGACACACAGCAGCCTGATACAGCAGCCTGACACACAGCAGTCTGGCACACAGCAGTCTGACACACAGCAGCCTTACACACAGCAGCCTGACACACAGCAGCCTGACACACAGCAGCCTGACACACAGCAGCCTGCACACACAGCAGCCTGACACACAGCAGCCTGACACACAGCCTGACACACAGCCTGCAGCCTGACACACAGCAGCCTGACACAGCAGCCTGACACACAGCAGCCTGATACAGCAGCCTGATACAGGCCTGGCACACAGGACTAAATGGGTATTTGAGGAAAATTAGAGTTTTTATTTTAAGATGAGCAGAGCTGACACAGACTTCCTGACTAGCTGCTGATTGGAGGGCAGATAGGAAGATGGAAGCCAATCAACCTAGACCAGGTGTATGCAACTTATCTTACAGGACTGACATAGACATTATGACGATCCAGGACTGACATAGACATTATGACGATTCAGGACTGACATAGACATTATGACGATCCAGGACTGACATTGACATTATGACGATTCAGGACTGACATAGTCATTATGATTCAGGACTGACATAGTCATTATGATTCAGGACTGACATAGTCATTATGATTCAGGACTGACATAGTCATTATGATTCAGGACTGACATAGTCATTATGATTCAGGACTGACATAGTCATTATGATTCAGGACTGACATAGTCATTATGATTCAGGACTGACATAGTCATTATGATTCAGACTGACACAGACATTATGATGCAGGACCATGACACAGGACTGACACAGCATTCTGATGCAGGACTGACATAGACATTATGATTCAGGACTGACACAGACATTATGATTCAGGACTGACATAGTCATTATGACGATCCAGGAATGACATAGACATAAACCAACCTAACACAGACCATCTGTAAACCAACCTAACCCAGACCATCTGTAAAACAACCTAACCCAGGCCTAACCCAGACCATCTGTAAACCAACCTAACCCAGACGATCTGTAAACAATTCTAACCCAGACCATCTGTAAACCATCCTAACCCAGGCCTAACTCAAACCATCTGTAAACCATCCTAACCCAGGCCTAACCCAGACTTCATAGGGGGGGCTTCATGTGGGCCGAGCTCTTCCCGGGTCTGGAAAAATCTAATTTCAGCATTTCTGTCCCGTTAAACTTTTTCAGAAGTAGGACCATATGAGGTTTAGCAGGTGACGGAAGAATAACAATGATCTATCCACCTGTCCATCCCATTTAAACAGAGTTGGTTTGGTGATCTGTCCATCTGTCCATCCAGTTGGTTTGGTGATCTATCCATCTGTCCATCCCATTTAAACAGAGTTGGCCTGATTTAATCCATCTGTCCATCCCATTTAAACAGAGTTGGTTTGGTGATCTATCCATCTGTCCATCCCATTTAAACAGAGTTGGTTTGGTGATCATCATCTGTCCATCCCATTTAAACAGAGTTGGTTTGTGATCTATCCATCAGTCCATCCCATTTAAACAGAGTTGGTCTGACTATCCATCTGTCCATCCCATTTAAACAGAGTTGGTTTGGTGATTTACATTTTACATTACATTTAAGTCATTTAGCAGACGCTCTTATCCAGAGCGACTTACAAATTGGTGAATTCACCTTCTGACATCCAGTGGAACAGCCACTTTACAATAGTGCATCTAAATCATTAAGGGGGGGTGGTGAGAAGGATTACTTATCCTATCCTAGGTATTCCTTGAAGAGGTGGGGTTTCAGGTGTCTCCGGAAGGTGGTGATTGACTCCGCTGTCCTGGCGTCGTGAGGGAGTTTGTTCCACCATTGGGGGCCAGAGCAGCGAACAGTTTTGACTGGGCTGAGCGGGAACTGTACTTCCTCAATGGTAGGGAGGCGAGCAGGCCAGAGGTGGATGAACGCAGTGCCCTTGCTTGGGTGTAGGGCCTGATCAGAGCCTGGAGGTACTGCGGTGCCGTTCCCCCTCACAGCTCCGTAGGCAAGCACCATGGTCTTGTAGCGGATGCGAGCTTCAACTGGAAGCCAGTGGAGAGAGCGGAGGAGCGGGGTGACGGAGAGAACTTGGGAAGGTTGAACACCAGACGGGCGATCCAGGAGGGAGCGTTCTGGATGAGTGACATTATGGGTTCAGGACTGACATAGGCATTTAATGGACAGGCAGGGACCCAGACCGATTCAGGATGACATGACATTATGGCGATCCAGGACAGACAGGATTGCAGGTAATCCAGACGGGAGATGGCAAGTGCCTGGATTAGGACCTGCGCCACTTCCTGTGTGAGGCACAGACTCTGCGGATGTTGTAGAGCATGAACCTACAGGAACGGGCCACCGCCATGATGTTGGTTGAGAACGACAGGGTGTTGTCCAGGATCACGCCAAGGTTCTTAGCGCTCTGGGAGGAGGACACAATGGAGTTGTCAACCGTGATGGCGAGATCATGGAACGGGCAGTCCTTTCCCCGGGAGGAAGAGCAGCTCCGTCTTGCCGAGGTTCAGCTTGAGGTGGTGATCCGTCATCCACACTGATATGTCTGCCAGACATGCAGAGATGCGATTCGCCACCTGGTCATCAGAAGGGGGAAAGGAGAAGATTAATTGTGTGTCGTCTGCATAGCAATGATAGGAGAGACCATCTGAGGTTATGACAGAGCCAAGTGACTTGGTGTATAGCGAGAATAGGAGAGGGCCTAGAACAGAGCCCTGGGGACACCAACCTGAGAGCGTCTGTAGACAATTCTAACCACAGACCACCTGGTAGGAACGACCTGTAGGAGGCCTAACTCAAACCATCTGGAGCGACCTGTCAGGACCAACCCAGACTGGGGGGGCCGGAGATGCCCAACTCGGAGAGGGTGGAGAGGAGGATCTGATGGTTCACAGTATCGAAGGCAGCCGATAGGTCTAGAAGGATGAGAGCAGAGCGCTCCGTGATGCAGAGAAGAGCAGTCTCAGTTGAATGACTAGTCTTGAAACCTGACTGATTTGGATCAAGAAGGTCATTCTGATTTAAACGGGAGAGTTGGCCAAGGACGGCACGTTCAAGAGTTTTGGAGAGAAAAGAAAGAAGGGATACTGGTCTGTAGTTGTTGACATCGGAGGGATCGAGTGTGGTTTTTTCAGAAGGGGTGCAACTCATCCCTTCTTGAAGACGGAAGGGACGTAGCCAGCGGTCAGGGATGAGTTGATGAGCAGAGTGAGGTAAGGGAGAAGGTCCCCTGGAAATGGTCTGGAGAACAGAGGAGGGGTTAGGGTCTATCGGGCACCTGTCCATTGTTAAACAGAGTTGGTTTGGTGATTTGATCTGTCCATCCCATATAAACAGAGTTGGTTTGGTGATCTGTCCATCCCATATAAACAGAGTTGGTTTGGTGATCTATCCATCTGTCCATCCCATTTAATCAGAGTTGGTTTGGTGATCTATCCATCTGTCCATCCCATATAAACAGAGTTGGTTTGATGATCTGTCCATCCCATATAAACAGAGTTGGTTTGGTGATCTATCCATCTGTCCATCCCATTTAATCAGAGTCTGTTTGGTGATCTATCCATCTCCTTTAAACAGAGTTGGCTTGGTGATCTATCCATCTGTCCATCCCATTTAAACAGAGTTGGTTTGGTGATCTGTCCATCCCATATAAACAGAGTTGGTTTGGTGATCTATCCATCTGTCCATCTCCTTTAAACAGAGTTGGTTTGGTGATCTATCCATCTGTCCATCCCATTTAAACAGAGTTGGTTTGGTGATCTATCCATCTGTCCATCCCATTTAAACAGAGTTGGTTTGGTGATATATCCATGTGATAATCCCATTATTACCAGAGTCTGTTTGGTGATCTATCATTCATTTAAACAGAGTTGGCTTGGTTATGATCTATCCATCTGTCGGAGACATGAAGATGTGTAAACAGAGTTGGATTTGGTGATCTGTCCATCCATATAACCAGCCCATTATTTCCTCTGATCTATCCATCACACCAGCCCATTATCTTCCTAGAACACCAGCCCATTATTTGGTGATCTAGACCCCCAAACCAGCCCATTATCTTTCTAGACCCCCACACCAGCCCATTATCTTCCTCTAGACCCCCACACCAGCCCATTATCTTCCTCCAGACCCCCACACCAGCCCATTATCTTCCTCTAGACCCCCACACCAGCCCATTATCTTCCTCTAGACCCCCACACCAGCCCATTATCTTCCTCTAGACCCCCACACCAGCCCATTATTTTCCTCCAGACCCCCACACCAGCCCATTATCTTCGGGTTCAGACCCCCAAACCAGCCCATTATCTTCCTCCAGTAACACCAGCCCATTATCTTCCTCTAGACCCCCACACCAGCCCATTATCTTCCTCTAGACCCCCACACCAGCCCATTATCTTCCTCCAGACCCCCACACCAGCCCATTATCTTCCTCCAGACCCCCACACCAGCCCATTATCTTCCTCCAGACCCCCACACCAGCCCATTATCTTCCTCTAGACCCCCACACCAGCCCATTATCTTCCTCTAGACCCCCACACCAGCCCATTATTTTCCTCCAGACCCCCACACCAGCCCATTATCTTCCTCCAGACCCCCACACCAGCCCATTATTTTCCTCCAGACCCCCACACCAGCCCATTATCTTCCTCCAGACCCCCACACCAGCCCATTATCTTCCTCCAGACCCCCACACCAGCCCATTATCTTCCTCCAGACCCCCACACCAGCCCACTACTCTCTCCTCCCCTTTTCTACTGTCTTTCATCTACTCTCTCCTCCCTCTCCTACTCTCTCTTCCTGTTCTACTCTCTCCTCCCCTTATCTACTCCCTCCTCCCCTTTTCTACTGTCTCTCTTCTACTCTCTCTTCCCCTCTCCTACTCTCTCTTCCCCTCTCCCACTCTCTCTTCCCCTCTCCTACTTTCTCTTCCCCTCTCATATCTCTCTCTCCTCTCCACTCCCCCCTCCCCTCTCCTCTCCTACTCTCTCCTCTCTCCTCTCTCCCCCACTCCTCTCCTACTGGCTCCTCCCCTCTCCTACTTATTTCAATAACCTTTCAATTGAAGGTCTTTATTGTCATGGGAAACATATGTTTACATTGCCAAAGCAGGTGAAGTAGATAATAAACAAAAGTGAAATAAACATAAAAAATTCACAGTAAACATTACACTCACAGTTTTTTTTTTCTTTATCAAAAAAGCATGAGAAGACTTTGATTTGTCTGGAGTCTGGTAAGACTTATGCCATAGTATTACTTATGAGCTTTGTTATCATTTTATTATCACACTTTATTATAAACATATGGGTCCATGATGTGCAGGGGACTCCCCAGATTTCCTGTTTTTAATATAACTGAAATAACAGTTTGATACGTGGAACAAGAAGCACTGAATTGGGTGGTGTGTGTTGTCCTCTGTGTGAATGGGGCGGGAGGGGGGGCTAGGAGAGGGCTAAATGTTGAATAGAAGAGAGGAGAGGTTAGGAGAGAGGAGAGAGGAGAGGGTTAGTAGAGAGGAGAGGGTTAGGAGAGAGGAGGGAGCTAGGAAAGAGGAGAGGGCTAGGATAGAGGAGAGGGCTAGGAGAGGTATTCTCATGTCTTCCTCTAACCACTAACCCAGAACCAGTACTGTATCTGTCAGTTCATTCTCTCTGGAGTAGGGAGTCAGGCCTGTTGGCAAAACACACACAGCTGCCCTTCCCTAAACACACACAGCTGCCCTTCCCTAAACACACACAGCTGCCCTTCCCTAAAGTGTGTTTGTGAACAGTAGATTATTTAAGGACTTTCAGCTCTTTGAAGCCCTCTCAGCCAGTCAGTGTGTATGTATTCGTGTGTGTGTGTGTTTGTGTAAGGCAATACGTCGTTGAACTCTGGGAGATTTACAACTCCACATCACTGCAGACGCCCACGACTCCATTAAAACACACTTCCTGTGATGTCATCAGAGATGGACACGAGACAAGGAGGAAACTAATGGCTGCTTTCCCAAATGGTCTTCCACCTTGATAGTGCACCACCCATAGGGCTCTTGTCTTAAAGTAGTGCACTATTTGGGCTGAAGTCATGATGATGATGATGATGATGGGATGATCATGGTGAAGTCATGACGTTGTGAGAAAATAATTTATTACCCATTTCAGACATACGATGTGTTACGTTACAGACAGACCAATAGTCCCTTAGTTACCATTATTTACAGATAGACCAACAGCCCCTTAGTTACCACTTATTTACAGATAGACCAACAGCCCCTTAGTTACCAGTTATTTACAGATAGACCAACAGCCCCTTAGTTACCACTTATTTACAGATAGACCAACAGCCCCTTAGTTACCACTTATTTACAGATAGACCAACAGCCCCTTAGTTACCACTTATTTACAGATAGACCAACAGCCCCTTAGTTACCACTTATTTACAGATAGACCAACAGCCCCTTAGTTACCAGTTATTTACAGATAGACCAACAGCCCCTTAGTTAGCACTTATTTACAGATAGACCAACAGCCCCTTAGTTACCACTTATTTACAGATAGACCAACAGCTCCTTAGTTACCACTTATTTACAGATAGACCAACAGCCCCTTAGTTACCAGTTATTTACAGATAGACCAATAGTCCCTTAGTTACCAGTTATTTACAGATAGACCAATAGTCCCTTAGTTACCACTTATTTACAGATAGACCAACAGTCCCTTAGTTACCACTTATTTACAGATAGACCAATAGTCCCTTAGTTACCACTTATTTACAGATAGACCAATAGTCCCTTAGTTACCACTTATTTACAGATAGACCAATAGTCCCTTAGTTACCACTTATTTACAGATAGACCAACAGCCCCTTAGTTACCAGTTATTTACAGACAGACCAACAGCCCCTTAGTTACCAGTTATTTACAGATAGACCAATAGCCCCTTAGTTACCACTTATTTACAGATAGACCAACAGCCCCTTAGTTACCACTTATTTACAGATAGACCAACAGCCCCTTAGTTACCAGTTATTTACAGACAGACCAACAGCCCCTTAGTTACCACTAATTTACAGATAGACCAACAGCCCCTTAGTTACCACTTATTTACAGATAGACCAACAGCCCCTTAGTTACCACTTATTTACAGATAGACCAATAGTCCCTTAGTTACCACTTATTTACAGATAGACCAACAGCCCCTTAGTTACCACTTATTTACAGATAGACCAATAGCCCCTTAGTTACCACTTATTTAAAGATAGACCAACAGCCCCTTAGTTACCACTTATTTACAGATAGACCAACAGCCCCTTAGTTACCACTTATTTACAGATAGACCAACAGCCCCTTAGTTACCAGTTATTTACAGACAGACCAATAGTCCCTTAGTTACCACTTATTTACAGATAGACCAACAGCCCCTTAGTTACCACTTATTTACAGATAGACCAATAGCCCCTTAGTTACCACTTATTTAAAGATAGACCAACAGCCCCTTAGTTACCACTTATTTACAGATAGACCAACAGCCCCTTAGTTACCACTTATTTACAGATAGACCAACAGCCCCTTAGTTACCACTTATTTACAGATAGACCAACAGCCCCTTAGTTAGCACTTATTTACAGATATACCAACAGCCCCTTAGTTACCAGTTATTTACAAATAGACCAACAGCCCCTTAGTTACCAGTTATTTACAGATAGACCAACAGCCCCTTAGTTACCAGTTATTTACAGATAGACCAACAGCTCCTTAGTTACCACTTATTTATAGATAGACCAACAGCCCCTTAGTTACCAGTTATTTACAGATAGACCAACAGCCCCTTAGTTACCAGTTATTTACAGATAGACAAACAGCTCCTTAGTTACCACTTATTTATAGATAGACCAACAGCCCCTTAGTTACCAGTTATTTACAGATAGACCAACAGCCCTTTAGTTACCAGTTATTTACAGATAGACCAACAGCCCCTTAGTTACCACTTATTTACAATCTCAACCACACTGCACATTGCCCTAACCCATCTGGACAAGAGGAATACCTACGTGAGAATGCTGTTCATCGACTACAGCTCGGCATTTAACACCATAGTACCCTCCAAGCTCGTCATCAAGCTCGAGACCCAGGGTCTCGACCCCGCCCTGTGCAACTGGGTACTGGACTTCCTGACGGGCCGCCCCCAGGTGGTGAGAGTAGGCAACAACATCTCCACCCCGCTGATCCTCAACACTGGGGCCCCACAAGGGTGCGTTCTGAGCCCTCTCCTGTACTCCCTGTTCACCCACGACTGCGTGGCCACACACGCCTCCAACTCAATCATCAAGTTTGCGGATGACACAACAGTGGTAGGCTTGATTACCAACAACGACGAGACGGCCTACAGAGAGGAGGTGAGTGCCCTTGGAGTGTGGTGTCAGGAAAATAACCTCACACTCAACGTCAACAAAACTAAGAAGATGATTGTGGACTTCAGGAAACAACAGAGGGAACACCCCCCTATCCACATCAATGGAACAGTAGTGGAGAGGGTAGAAAGTTTTAAGTTCCTCGGCATACACATTACAGACAAACTGAATTGGTCCACCCACACAGACAGCATCGTGAAGAAGGCGCAGCAGCGCCTCTTCAACCTCAGGAGGCTGAAGAAATTCGGCTTGTCACCAAAAGCACTCACAAACTTCTACAGATGCACAATCGAGAGCATCCTGGCGGGCTGTATCACCGCCTGGTACGGCAACTACTCCGCCCACAACCGTAAAGCTCTCCAGAGGGTAGTGAGGTCTGCACAACGCATCACCGGGGGCAAACTACCTGCCCTCCAGGACACCTACACCACCCGATGTTACAGGAAGACCATAAAGATCATCAAGGACAACAACCACCCGAGCCACTGCCTGTTCACCCCGCTATCATCCAGAAGGCGAGGTCAGTACAGGTGCATCAAAGCTGGGACCGAGAGACTGAAAAAAAGCTTCTATCTCAAGGCCATCAGACTGTTAAACAGCCATCACTAACATAGAGTGGCTGCTGCCAACACACTGACACTGACTCAACTCCAGCCACTTTAATAATGGGAATTGATGGGAAATGATGTAAATATATCACTAGCCACTTTAAACAATGCTACCTTATATAATGTTACTTACCCTACATTATTCTTCTCATATGCATACGTATATACTGTACTCTATATCATCTACTGCATCTTTATGTAATACATGTATCACTAGCCACTTTAACTATGTCACTTTGTTTACATACTCATCTCATATGTATATACTGTACTCGATACCATCTACTGTATCTTGCCTATGCCGTTCTGTACCATCACACATTCATATATCTTTATGTACATATTCTTTATCCCCTTACACTGTGTATAAGACAGTAGTTTAGGAATTGTTAGTTAGATTACTTGTTGGTTATTACTGCATTGTCGGAACTCGAAGCACAAGCATTTTGCTACACTCGCATTAACATCTGCTAACCATGAGTATGTGACAAATAAATTTGATTTGATTTGATTTGACCAACAGCCCCTTAGTTACCAGTTATGTACAGATAGACCAACAGCCCCCTAAGTTACCAGTTATGTACAGATAGACCAACAGCCCCCTAAGTTACCAGTTATGTACAGATAGACCCCTTTACACACATCAATGGGTAACTGGCAAACTGGGAGGGGAGTTGTTAAACCATGGGGGCTGCTTGAAGTTCAGATGAGGGAGGTGTTAAACATTGAATGGAAAAAGCAGACAACCATGGTAACTGTATTTGGGTTACATGGTCTGTGAACGGTACTGGGTGGGTGGGTAGGTAGGTAGGTAGGTAGGTAGGTAGGTAGGTAGGTAGGTAGGTAGGTAGGCGTCAGGCGATGGAGTGCACTGGGTCGTACGAAGGGCTCTCTGCTCAAAGCATCTGCAACAACATTTATTTTTCCAGGGATGTACTTGATGTCTAACTCGTACGGTGCCAGCTTGGCGACCCATCTCTGTTCACAAGCATCAAGCTTGCTTTGGTCAGAATGTATGTCAAGGGATTATTATCCGTCCATACCGTGAACTGCTGTCCCCGTAGCCAGTGGTGGAACTTATCACAGATAGCCCATTTCATGGCAAAGAACTCGAGCCTGTGGGCAGGATACCTCGACTGTGCATAACTGAGGGACTTGCTCGCGAAGGCTATAGGTCTCGCTGTAGCTCCCTGTTCCTGCACCCGTGGCAGCACAGCACCTAAGCCGTTGTGGACGCATCCACTGAGAGTAGAAAGGGTTTGTTGAAGTTGGGGTGGGCCAACAGAACCTGGACCAGTAAGGCTTGCTTTAGCTGGATAAGGCCCGTCTGCATTCTGTTGTCCAGTCGGCAGCCGTCAACTTCCTGACAGGCATCGCTTCTTTTTCCAGCGTGGAGCCTTTTGTCCAGTAGTCAATCCAAAGAGAGGCTTTGGGATGGTCGAGCAACCTTCAAAGAACTGTTGATAATACACCACCATCCCAAGGAATGACCTCAGTGCCATCTTTTATCAAATCAGCTTCTGTTACTCCTGTAATGACCCTCACCTTCTCAGGGTCTGTAGCGACACCATCCACACTAATGATATGCCCCAGAAACTTCACACCTCTGCAGAAAGTTACACTTTTGGGGCGCCAACTTCAGGTTGTGAGCCTTGAGACGCTCAAAAAACATTTCCAGACGCTGTATAGCCAGATCTTCAGTGGGCGCATAGACCAAGACATCGTCAAGGTAACACAGCAGGCTAAGAAAGTTCTGATCCCCAAAGATGTTTAGCATCATCCTCATAAAGGTTGCAGTACTATTACACAACCCCTGTGGCATTCGATTGTATTCGTACAATCCAAATGGCAACGTAAAAGCCGTGAATCTCCGGTCATCCTCATGCACTTCCACATTGTAGTAGCCAGAGGTAAGGTCCATTGTCGAGAAAAAGGCATTTCCACCTAAAGCAACCAGCACGTCAGCCTGGTGAGGGAGTGGGTGGGCGTCTTTGATGGTGCGAGCATTGAGCAAACGAAAATCAGTACAGAGTCTCAGGTCTCCAGACTTCTTCCATACAAGGACAAGGGGAGAGGCGAACTCACTACTAGACTTCCTTATATATTTCACATTCTTCCATCTCATTCAATGCATGTTTGAGCTTCTCATAATTATTTGGTGAAAGGCGTCAGTAGGGCATCCGAAAGGGTTTCTCATCACTCAGTTGAATGCGGTGAAGACATCCGGAAGCTTTTCCACAATCCAACTTGTGCCTGGAAAAAATAGACTGGTACTCAGCTATGAGCTGGATGAGTTTCTTCTTACCAGCAGGAGACACTTGACAGGAGGAGACATCAATATCAGTCAAACCCAAGTCACCTCAGGATCGCTTGAACTGTCAGGTCCGTCAGTATCGTGAAGTTGGCTGGAACCGTCAGTCCGTGTCAAGTCATCTTGGCAGTCAGTGAGTATATCAGCCGTTCTCTGCACTTGCTGCTGTTAAGCTGCTGATGAATCATCATTCACACACGAAGTCCTCTAGAGCCATGCAAGGAAAGACATCGGCTAGAGTGGCGTTTCGTCTCAATGTCACTGTCTTCTGAGAAGGGTTTATCACTCTAACAGGGAGCCACCCATCCCCCCGCAATAGAGCTACTGTCCTCCCTACCAGTATTGACCTTGGTGTTGACCTTGAACTGCTGGGCTCAATGACAACAGCACTGCCAGCTGATAGATTCTGAGTGTTTCGTAGTCTGCCCCAGACTAAGTGCTCCTGCATAGGCTCTAGAGTCACAGCCCCTTTTAGTCTCACAGTTCCAACTTTGTCAGGTACTTCACTGTCTCTCCATCTCTCCACATTAGCCATCATATCGATTAGCTTGCTCTCCTCACCCCTGTACACACAGGAGTATAAACCCTCTTCCAGAGATCTCCATCGGTCTTCAGGTGGCGAATCAAGTGCTTTAGGAGATTGCTGCTCAAGATGAGGTCATCACACTGGCCCTCAACCACCAGTGTAGGCACGGCAACTCTACATCCGTACACCTCCATCTCCAGCTCACATACTCCCAAAGGCCTCGTCTTCAACCCACCACAACCAACCAAGACTGCCTCTGTAGGACTCAATGATGGACTTTTCAACACTCCTGCATGCAACAGTTCAGGTAAGACCCTAGAGCTCAAGGTACAAGCCATGGATCCACTGTCAAGCATAGCTCTCACTTCTACTTCTCCTCCAATTAACACCTTGGCATAGAATAAATCATCATACGGGGAAAGTCTCTGTGTGTTCTGCATTATGATACTCTTCTCAGTCTCCATTTCATCAAAAACACTTTTATATACAGACTCCAAATCAACAGCTCTCACTGATGGGGACTCTACAAAAGGCCCAACACTCTCCCCTTCAACATTCAGGCCTACTAGTTTTCCGGGAGCTGAGCAGTGGTTACTGTAGGGACTCCACCAGCTGTGCTCAGAGCTGCGGCCTTGGGGCACTGAGAGCGTGCGTGGCCAGCTACATGACAAAGAAAGCAGAGGTGATTGGCCCTGCAGTGAAAGTAAGTATCATGTCCAGCATCCCCGCACACGTTACATGGCCCATTAGACTTCACTTTGCTCCTATTCCCTTTTTGGAACTTATGGTCAGACTGTTGTGGCCTCTGCTCCAGCACACGCTCCAGCATTGCAAGGATACGTTCCATCGGCTCAGCTGAGCCCTGAATAGTCTGGGCTGGGTAAGGAAACGTATTGGGTACTTCCATGTGGGTTCTCACAGCAGGCATGGTGATCGGCATGACAGCACCAACTTCCTGCTTCATTGTTGCGATGGCTGGGGTCAACTTAGATAAGTGAGAGTACCTCCGCTCCCTCCTGTATTCATCCAGCCTCTCATGAACATCTGCAGCGGTCCCCTGCTGTAATGGCTTGCACTTAAAGATAAGGGACAGTTCAGCATTAGGGCAATGTCTGATATACATGACTGTGAGCTCACGAGATGGGTCTTCAACACTTTTTTCCTGTCTCTTAGACAATCTTCAGCAACCTCCATAGCCCTGTTTAGTCTGAGCCAATATTCTAATGGTTGTTCATCAGTTAGAGGTAATGTGGCATAGAAGTCAGCAAGGGGCTTGAAAAAGCAGTGTCACTAAAATGTTGTTTCAGTCAAAGATGGGACTCGGGCCTTTAGATAAATCAATGGAGGGATTGCTACATATGCCAACTTTAACAACATCGCTGGCCCTTCCCATAAGCCTGCCCATAACCTCAACTGCTTGGTCCATCAGAGACACGCCCCTCTTACGCATGTAAACCATTACCATATCCTCCCACTCATGCACTGTGCACTTTTCAGAGCCATCCCCCGAAAGTACACCGGTTCCCTGATATCAGACTTCAATACCAGGTTCAGGCCTGACACATCCATACCCCCGAGCTGCATACACTCCCCATAACATTGTCCCCAACATGTCCAACAATTGCCTTTGACTCCAAACAGGAGGCAATGTTCTCCCCAATGGAATGACCAATCTGCTGTACTATGTCTGCTATGATATCCATGGAGACCTCACCACTCCCTGTATTTGGCAAACCTCTTTCATACACATCCTTGGGCGTGTCCATGGGTAACCTATCATCAAAACCCTCCAGTTTGGGCATAGGTGTAGAAGTAACTGGAATTTTGGCTGAACCCCTACCAACAGATGGTGACAGATTAAATGACAGGAAACCCCTACCTCTCCCAACACCTTCCATTTTAACAATGGGAAATCAACACACCAATAAAAATGTAAATAGCAAAAAAAAAGTATATATTTTTTTTTAACCTCACGTCAAAATCTAACCTATATCTAGTACACTGGTAAAACTCACCCTACTTATATCAGATATATGTTAGAATTGCAAATAAACAAGTAACACAAAAGTTATATCATTTACTAGCTAGTATTACCTGGAATTCTATACAACAAAATGCATAACAAATATGCACCAAAAAAATGCTGCATCTTATGTGTGATGTTCGAATAACATTTAAAAACAAATTGATATGAATTGTACATTTAAATCATCACTTGGGAAAAATAAAAATCCCTTTTGACGTACAGTGCTTTGCAACCAACAACTTACCACTGGTTTGGTGCTTGTTCACTGGGACGATTATAACTGGAACATCCCCCCTCGTAAGGGAGCTACGCAAACCAGCCAATAAGATGCCATGTTGAGTAGGTGAAGGCAAGACAAACTCAAACCAAAAACCCATTGGCTTAACAATAAAGTGGCAAGGGGAACCACCAATATGACCCTGTTACATTAGGTAGGTAGACATTAGTTAGTTAGGTAGGTAGTTAGTTAGTTAGTTAGTTAGTTAGTTAGTTAGTTAGTTAGTTAGTTAGGTAGGTAGGTAGGTAGGTAGGTAGGTAGGTAGGTAGGTAGTAGATAGGTAGTGGATAGGTAGACATTAGTTAGGTAGGTAGTTAGTTAGTTAGTTAGGTAGTTAGGTGGGTAGACATGATTTATGTAGGTAGATAGATAGGCAGTTAGTTAGGTAGACATTAGTTAGGTAGGTAGTTAGTTAGTTAGTTAGGTAGGTAGGTAGGTAGGTAGGTAGGTAGGTAGGTAGGTAGGTAGGTAGGTAGACATTAGTTAGGTAGGTAGTTAGGTAGGTAGGTAGGTAGGTAGGTAGGTAGGTAGGTAGGTAGGTAGTTAGACATTTGGTAGGTAGGTAGGTAGGTAGGTAGGTAGGTAGGTAGGTAGGTAGGTAGGTAGGTAGGTAGGTAGGTGGTACGTAGGTAGTTAGATAGGTAGGTAGTTAGACATTTGGTAGGTAGGTAGTTAATTAGATAGACATTAGATAGGTAGGTAGTTAGATAGACATTAGATAGGTAGTTAGTTAGACATTAGATAGGTAGTTAGTTAGATAGATATTAGATAGGTAGTTAGTTAGACATTAGATAGGTAGGTAGTTAGTTAGAAATTAGGTAGGTAGTTAGTTAGACATGAGATAGGTAGTTATTTAGACATTAGATAGGTAGGTAGTTAGTTAGAAATTAGGTAGGTAGTTAGTTAGACATGAGATAGGTAGTTAGTTAGACATTAGATAGGTAGTTTGTTAGACATTAGATCGGTAGTTAGTTAGACATTAGATAGGTAGTTAGTTAGATATTAGATATCTATTTTTGTATGAAAGGGATATACCAGAGTCATGTTGAGTAGCCTACGCATTTCACATATGCCTGAGATGAAGTGCCTTAGACCGCTGCGCCACTCGGGAGCGGAGGCCTGATGTGCGTGTCACAGGAGGTTGGTGGCACCTTAATTGGGGAGGACGGGCTGGTGGTAATGGCTGGAGCGGCATAGTGGAACGGTATCAAATACATGAAACACATGGTGTCCAGGTCTTTAATGCCATTCTCTCCTTAGTTACCACTTATTTATAGATAGACCAACAGCCCCTTAGTTACCAGTTATTTACAGATAGACCAACAGCCCCTTAGTTACCAGTTATTTACAGATAGACCAACAGCTCCTTAGTTACCACTTATTTATAGATAGACCAACAGCCCCTTAGTTACCAGTTATTTACAGATAGACCAACAGCCCTTTAGTTACCAGTTATTTACAGATAGACCAACAGCCCCTTAGTTACCACTTATTTACAATCTCAACCACACTGCACATTGCCCTAACCCATCTGGACAAGAGGAATACCTACGTGAGAATGCTGTTCATCGACTACAGCTCGGCATTTAACACCATAGTACCCTCCAAGCTCGTCATCAAGCTCGAGACCCAGGGTCTCGACCCCGCCCTGTGCAACTGGGTACTGGACTTCCTGACGGGCCGCCCCCAGGTGGTGAGAGTAGGCAACAACATCTCCACCCCGCTGATCCTCAACACTGGGGCCCCACAAGGGTGCGTTCTGAGCCCTCTCCTGTACTCCCTGTTCACCCACGACTGCGTGGCCACACACGCCTCCAACTCAATCATCAAGTTTGCGGACGACACAACAGTGGTAGGCTTGATTACCAACAACGACGAGACGGCCTACAGAGAGGAGGTGAGGGCCCTTGGAGTGTGGTGTCAGGAAAATAACCTCACACTCAACGTCAACAAAACTAAGGAGATGATTGTGGACTTCAGGAAACAACAGAGGGAACACCCCCCTATCCACATCAATGGAACAGTAGTGGAGAGGGTAGAAAGTTTTAAGTTCCTCGGCATACACATTACAGACAAACTGAATTGGTCCACCCACACAGACAGCATTGTGAAGAAGGCGCAGCAGCGCCTCTTCAACCTCAGGAGGCTGAAGAAATTCGGCTTGTCACCAAAAGCACTCACAAACTTCTACAGATGCACAATCGAGAGCATCCTGGCGGCCTGTATCACCGCCTGGTACGGCAACTACTCCGCCCACAACCGTAAGGCTCTCCAGAGGGTAGTGAGGTCTGCACAACGCATCACCGGGGGCAAACTACCTGCCCTCCAGGACACCTACACCACCCGATGTTACAGGAAGACCATAAAGATCATCAAGGACAACAACCACCCGAGCCACTGCCTGTTCACCCCGCTATCATCCAGAAGGCGAGGTCAGTACAGGTGCATCAAAGCTGGGACCGAGAGACTGAAAAAAAGCTTCTATCTCAAGGCCATCAGACTGTTAAACAGCCATCACTAACATAGAGTGGCTGCTGCCAACACACTGACACTGACTCAACTCCAGCCACTTTAATAATGGGAATTGATGGGAAATGATGTAAATATATCACTAGCCACTTTAAACAATGCTACCTTATATAATGTTACTTACCCTACATTATTCTTCTCATATGCATACGTATATACTGTACTCTATATCATCTACTGCATCTTTATGTAATACATGTATCACTAGCCACTTTAACTATGTCACTTTGTTTACATACTCATCTCATATGTATATACTGTACTCGATACCATCTACTGTATCTTGCCTATGCCGTTCTGTACCATCACACATTCATATATCTTTATGTACATATTCTTTATCCCCTTACACTGTGTATAAGACAGTAGTTTAGGAATTGTTAGTTAGATTACTTGTTGGTTATTACTGCATTGTCGGAACTCGAAGCACAAGCATTTTGCTACACTCGCATTAACATCTGCTAACCATGAGTATGTGACAAATAAATTTGATTTGATTTGATTTGACCAACAGCCCCTTCGTTAACAGTTATTTACAGATAGACCAACAGCCCCTAAGTTACCAGTTATGTACAGATAGACCAACAGCCCCTAAGTTACCAGTTATGTACAGATAGACCCCTTTACACACATCAATGGGTAACTGGCAAACTGGGAGGGGAGTTGTTAAACCATGGGGGCTGCTTGAAGTTCAGATGAGGGAGGTGTTAAACATTGAATGGAAAAAGCAGACAACCATGGTAACTGTATTTGGGTTACATGGTCTGTGAACGGTACTGGGTGGGTGGGTAGGTAGGTAGGTAGGTAGGTAGGTAGGTAGGTAGGTAGGTAGGTAGGTAGGCGTCAGGCGATGGAGTGCACTGGGTCGTACGAAGGGCTCTCTGCTCAAAGCATCTGCAACAACATTTATTTTTCCAGGGATGTACTTGATGTCTAACTCGTACGGTGCCAGCTTGGCGACCCATCTCTGTTCACAAGCATCAAGCTTGCTTTGGTCAGAATGTATGTCAAGGGATTATTATCCGTCCATACCGTGAACTGCTGTCCCCGTAGCCAGTGGTGGAACTTATCACAGATAGCCCATTTCATGGCAAAGAACTCGAGCCTGTGGGCAGGATACCTCGACTGTGCATAACTGAGGGACTTGCTCGCGAAGGCTATAGGTCTCGCTGTAGCTCCCTGTTCCTGCACCCGTGGCAGCACAGCACCTAAGCCGTTGTGGACGCATCCACTGAGAGTAGAAAGGGTTTGTTGAAGTTGGGGTGGGCCAACAGAACCTGGACCAGTAAGGCTTGCTTTAGCTGGATAAGGCCCGTCTGCATTCTGTTGTCCAGTCGGCAGCCGTCAACTTCCTGACAGGCATCGCTTCTTTTTCCAGCGTGGAGCCTTTTGTCCAGTAGTCAATCCAAAGAGAGGCTTTGGGATGGTCGAGCAACCTTCAAAGAACTGTTGATAATACACCACCATCCCAAGGAATGACCTCAGTGCCATCTTTTATCAAATCAGCTTCTGTTACTCCTGTAATGACCCTCACCTTCTCAGGGTCTGTAGCGACACCATCCACACTAATGATATGCCCCAGAAACTTCACACCTCTGCAGAAAGTTACACTTTTGGGGCGCCAACTTCAGGTTGTGAGCCTTGAGACGCTCAAAAAACATTTCCAGACGCTGTATAGCCAGATCTTCAGTGGGCGCATAGACCAAGACATCGTCAAGGTAACACAGCAGGCTAAGAAAGTTCTGATCCCCAAAGATGTTTAGCATCATCCTCATAAAGGTTGCAGTACTATTACACAACCCCTGTGGCATTCGATTGTATTCGTACAATCCAAATGGCAACGTAAAAGCCGTGAATCTCCGGTCATCCTCATGCACTTCCACATTGTAGTAGCCAGAGGTAAGGTCCATTGTCGAGAAAAAGGCATTTCCACCTAAAGCAACCAGCACGTCAGCCTGGTGAGGGAGTGGGTGGGCGTCTTTGATGGTGCGAGCATTGAGCAAACGAAAATCAGTACAGAGTCTCAGGTCTCCAGACATCTTCCATACAAGGACAAGGGGAGAGGCGAACTCACTACTAGACTTCCTTACGATTTCACATTCTTCCATCTCATTCAATGCATGTTTGAGCTTCTCATAATTATTTGGTGAAAGGCGTCAGTAGGGCATCCGAAAGGGTTTCTCATCACTCAGTTGAATGCGGTGAAGACATCCGGAAGCTTTTCCACAATCCAACTTGTGCCTGGAAAAAATAGACTGGTACTCAGCTATGAGCTGGATGAGTTTCTTCTTACCAGCAGGAGACACTTGACAGGAGGAGACATCAATATCAGTCAAACCCAAGTCACCTCAGGATCGCTTGAACTGTCAGGTCCGTCAGTATCGTGAAGTTGGCTGGAACCGTCAGTCCGTGTCAAGTCATCTTGGCAGTCAGTGAGTATATCAGCCGTTCTCTGCACTTGCTGCTGTTAAGCTGCTGATGAATCATCATTCACACACGAAGTCCTCTAGAGCCATGCAAGGAAAGACATCGGCTAGAGTGGCGTTTCGTCTCAATGTCACTGTCTTCTGAGAAGGGTTTATCACTCTAACAGGGAGCCACCCATCCCCCCGCAATAGAGCTACTGTCCTCCCTACCAGTATTGACCTTGGTGTTGACCTTGAACTGCTGGGCTCAATGACAACAGCACTGCCAGCTGATAGATTCTGAGTGTTTCGTAGTCTGCCCCAGACTAAGTGCTCCTGCATAGGCTCTAGAGTCACAGCCCCTTTTAGGCTCACAGTTCCAACTTTGTCAGGTACTTCACTGTCTCTCCATCTCTCCACATTAGCCATCATATCGATTAGCTTGCTCTCCTCACCCTCGTCACACACTGGAGTATAAACCCCCTTCCAGAGATCTCCATCCGTTTTCAGGTGGCGAATCAAGTGCTTTAGGAGATTGCTGCTCAAGATGAGGTCATCACACTGGCCCTCAACCACCAGTGTAGGCACGGCAACTCTACATCCGTACACCTCCATCTCCAGCTCACATACTCCCAAAGGCCTCGTCTTCAACCCACCACAACCAACCAAGACTACATCTGTCGGACTCAATGATGGACTTTTCAACACTCCTGCATGCAACAGTTCAGGTAAGACCCTAGAGCTCAAGGTACAAGCCATGGATCCACTGTCAAGCATAGCTCTCACTTCTACTTCTCCTCCAATTAACACCTTGGCATAGAATAAATCATCATACGGGGAAAGTCTCTGTGTGTTCTGCATTATGATACTCTTCTCAGTCTCCATTTCGTCACAAACACTTTTATATACAGACTCCAAATCAACAGCTCTCACTGATGGGGACTCTACAAAAGGCCCAACACTCTCCCCTTCTACATGCAGGCCTACTACTTTTCCGGGAGCTGAGCAGTGGTTACTGTAGGGACTCCACCAGCTGTGCTCAGAGCTGCGGCCATGGGGCACTGAGAGCGTGCGTGGCCAGCTACATGACAAAGAAAGCAGAGGTGATTGGCCCTGCAGTGAAAGTAAGTATCATGTCCAGCATCCCCGCACACGTTACATGGCCCATTAGACTTCACTCTGCTCCCATTCCCTTTTTGGAACTTATGGTCAGACTGTTGTGGCCTCTGCTCCAGCACACGCTCCAGCATTGCAAGGATACGTTCCATCGGCTCAGCTGAGCCCTGAATAGTCTGGGCTGGGGAAGGCAACGTATTGGGTACTTCCATGTGGGTTCTCACAGCAGGCATGGTGATCGGCATGACAGCACCAACTTCCTGCTTCATTGTTGCGATGGCTGGGGTCAACTTAGAGAAGTGAGAGTACCTCCGCTCCCTCCTGTATTCATCCAGCCTCTCATGAACATCTGCAGTGGTCAACTGCTGTAATGGCTTGCACTTAAATATAAGCGACAGTTCAGCATTAGGGCAATGTCTGATAAACATGACTGTGAGCTCATGAGATGGGTCTTCAACACTTTTTTCCTGTCTCTTTAGACAATCTTCAGCAACCTCCATAGCCCTGTTTAGTCTGAGCCAATATTCTAATGGTTGTTCATCAGTCAGAGGTAATGTGGCATAGAAGTCAGCAAGGGGCTTGAAAAAACAGTGTCACTAAAATGTTGTTTCAGTCAAAGATGGGACTCGGGCCTTTAGATAAATCAATGGAGGGATTGCTGCATA